>NC_021164.2:29691835-29715983 GCF_000331145.2 Cicer arietinum
ATTTTCTTTCCTTCCTTTTTCCTTTCTTTGTTTTTCCTTCCTTTCTATTTCCTTCTTTCCTTTATATAACCTTTTCTTTTCCTTTTCCTTCCTTCTAATTTCCTTTCTTTTATATATATATATATATATATATATATATATTAAATATAACTTAACAAATATCTCAAAATATCTAGATATTTGTTAAATTACCATTTCACCCGTAACACATTAAATTCTCCGTAAAGGATTTACCGCACTTAATTTAAATTTATTTATCGACGAGTAATTCTAAACGGTGTCAAAATTACTTTTTGATCCTATAAACTCCATAATATTATTAACTTTTGCTAAAAAGCCTCCGAGCCAAAATCCAAAACATATAAAATACATAAAGTGTACTTTAAAATTATGGGTCTTACAATTATGATTATGTATGATTAACGACGTTATAAAATTGTGATGAGAATATTGAAGTACCCCATATATGATGAAATAGTGATGATGCTCTTAATAGAGTAGTCTAAGCTAACGAGGGGAGAAAATAAATATTGAAAATTTGTGAAGTGAATATTATTTTATCATCATATAGATAGGGCCTGACAAGCCTAGTGATTCCGGATTTGTACAACTAAATGAGCCTGATCGTGGCGGTCTGTTGTCAGGCCTTAAGGCAAGATTATTAGACCTTGGAGGTATACGGGTTGGGAATTCCTAAGTGAGTTGGATGTAGCACTCCAAATGTTGGGAGCTACCACGCTACACACATTTACCTCGACTATCACGTATATGTGTCTCAGGTTGAGTTGAGGGGATCTATGAGGACATGGCCAATTTGAATTGTCCGTCCACCGAGATGGTGGCATAGTATCAAGCCTCCTAACCAAGTACTTCAGAGTTAGAATGGTACCACATTGTGAAGTAGAGTCTAAGCTCATGCATAGCATTGCATTTTATTGTGATTGTTTTGTTGTGATTAATATGTATCGTGTGTGGTGATAATTTCTCTTTGACAATTTGATGTTATAGTGAAATTTATTGATTTTTCTTTGAGTAATTTTGACTTTTTAATGTGATATTTTCTTGAGATGATACGATTCTATTATGATTGTTTGCGTGTTCTTCTTATTTATATTATACTATTAACACGATTTCAAAACTCATCTCCTTTGTTGTTTGTGTTTGACTGGTTTGGCCCTGTGTTTGCAAAATCGCAGTTGTTACAGGTTAATGAGTCTTGTAGTTCAAGTTAGGAAGGAACCCCGCTCTGATAGGTGCTACCGGGAATAAGGGTTGTAATTTGTATGTTCTTATTTAATTTGAAACGAATTTTTATATGAAAACCTTAGAAGTACTAGTTAGTTTTTAGAATTAAACCAAATAATTATACTTAAATCAAACTCATCGAGATTGCACTATTTTAATGAAAAAATTAGGTTCAAAGTGTTTTATTTTATTTTTGAGAAACGTGATATCCTAAATTAAAAATAAAATTTTTACTTTCTTCGAAATAGATTTTTATTTATCCACTGTAAATTTTATAGAAATATGATATAAATTATTATATATTATTTTGGAGTTTAGGGTGTCACATTCGTGGTATCAGAGTCTGGTTTGTCCAATTAGGCCTAGTGGGTTGAATGTCGGTTCAATGTGAGTCAAATGTTAGTTGTGTCAATTGGGTTTTCTTGTGTGTTAATTAATTTCACTATCATGTTTTTTGTCTGTTATATTATTGTGTATGTGATGTATGCTTTGGTATTATTGTACATATTTTTGAAGTTACTAATTAACTATTTATTATTTTTTTACTCTAATTGTGTTGTGTTGTGGATTATAAGTTCCTATTTAAGTGATTAAATATAATAGGAAATTATTTCTTAAAATTTAAGTTAATTTGAATTGTTGACATGATTGAGTTAATTACCTTTTGATTGAACATGTGTTTATAACTTTGATTTTTTTGCTCTTTTGTTACAGTGGACAATTAGAAAAAAATAATTCTTTTGATTGGCTACTATATGTTTGAAGTTATGAATTTAATCAATGTGATACTAGTTATCGATAGATAGACTTTGTTTTTAGGGTCATTACATGATTATTAAAATTTTGAGTTTGCTAATGAAGTCAATTTAGAAAGTTAGCAGTAATTTTGAAATATTAGAAAACTCATATTAATAATAATAATTATTATTATTCTTGAATATTAGAGGTGGTAGAACTTAGAAGTTTAAAAAAAAATTACGTGAGTTAGAGTTGACTTATTTTGTAAAATGAAAAAAAAATAACTTTTGTTTGAATTACTCTTGATTATTTAAAAAAAAAATTAAATTGAGTTGAATTTTTATTGTTTATAAAGTAACAATAATTCTATACTACTGATTTTACTATGTGTTGTTTTTAAGAAAATCATAAAGTGTTGTTATTACGTTGGTTTAGAGGGGCTGTGAATATTGAATCGTGAGGGTGTTAGGCTATTTGTTTGAAATTATTTATTTAGATAATATTAACTCATTAGAGTTTAACTTGATATTAGAGTCTTAGATTTTAATAACTCAATAGTGACTTATAATGGTACAAAAAATGTCACATGATAAAATGTCTACTATTTGAGAAAGAGAAGGAAAACCAAAAAAATTTATTATTATTATTATTATTATTATTATTATTATTATTATTATTATTATTTTATTGAAACACAATTTAGAAGGGAAAAAAAATGATGTTTCTTTCTAAACCTTGAGTTGAATAGAAAATATATCTCTCATGTTTAAAGTTCTAATTTTGACTAGAAAATCCTTATTTTTGATTTTAAATTGACATCTCTGAACAAAAGAACTTGTGATTGTCTTCATTACTATTGTTATTAGTTTTAAGATAATGTTGTAGATATTATTGTCAATTAAAAATGTTGTCTTGAAAAATAGTTATGAAATTTAAAAATTCAGTTTTTATATGGACATTTAACTTGATTTTATCAAATGTGAAAATCACTTGAAAATGTGGATGGTTGTATCTAAATGATTAAAATTTTGATATTGCTTTTGAAATCAATTTAGGACATTCATCATGATTTTGAAATAGTATAAAATTCATATTATTAGCAATAGTAATTCTTGAATACTCAAGGTTGGTTGAAATTTTATAGTTAGACTTTTAGAAACAAAAATTGTGAAGGGATTAAATTTAATTTATTTATAAAAGGAAATATTTTATGAGTGAATTATTGTTGTCTTATTTTAGAGAATCAGATTGTGTTGGAGTTGTGTTGATTCTTAAAATAATAATACAAATATATATTTGTGATGATTTTATTTAAAATTTAGATTAGTCACACAAGAGAAAAATAATTTACGTCAAGTTTTACTATGTGCTATTTTTTTTTTAAATAATAATAATCTAGAAGATTTGTTGTAAAAATAGTTTTTAGAAATCAGGAAAAAAAATATAACTATTTTAGAAGTCTTGATGAATTAGAAAATTTTGTATCTAATTTTATATACATGATTTGATTTGATTTTAAAATATTGGTTAAAAAAATTATTTTAAGAGTGCTTAAATATCTTGAGAGGTATTTTGGTGGGAAAGATATTGGTGAAATTTAAGTAATCTTATTGATTTTAAAAGTATTTTAAAAAAAAATCGTAAGATTTACAAAGAAGTAATCCAAGGAAAAGTTTGAAATTATGAAGAAAAATTATTTTATGGTATTAAAAGATTAGTGATCCTTTTAAAATAATTTAAGTGTTTGAAATCAAATTTTAGAGTATTGATTAACCACTAAAATAATTTATGTACTACGAGATTTATTTTAATTTTATGATTGTTATATTAACTTGGAGTAAAAATAGTTGCATACTATATCTACTAATTGAAAAATCTTTGTTTCAATCTTTGTTAAATGATAAAGATTGATTAAAAGAAAGGTTAATTAATAATTTATTTGTGATCAATTTGTAAATATTGGATTGGTACGAGGATATTCTACATCATGATGTCAATTTCTGAATTAGTTATATGCATGTATATGATTATTTAAATATGAAATTGTTTGTGTTTCAAGTGTTCTAATTTTTTCGAATTAGTGTATAGAGTTAGAGTTGTCGAGAGCATTTAAAAGTGGAACAGTTCTATATTTCGTCAATCGAATTATTGATTATATATTGATGTTAGTGTCATTTCTTTTGTTGTTGTAACTAGTTGTAAATTACAAAGAAATTATTGTAAATGTGTAATTAAGTACGTTTTTAACTTAAAGTAAGGAGTAGGAGTTGTGGTGTCGCCTTCGCACTCCTGAACCATTTTAAAGATACTTTTAATTATCCATATTTGAATTTGAATGACTCCAGTTATAGTTCCTTAAGTAGTTGACTACATGAGTATGAGGGACTAGCTACCCCGATGACTCATCGTCAATAAAAGAGACAACGATAACTCATTATTTTGTTAGAAGAACCTTTTAATTTTATTTTTAAATAGTTAAAAAATATGTTAATTGCCTATATCAATTGAATGAATTTTATTATTAAATATATGTTATTGGGAAATAGTATCTCTATTATTAGTTTTTTTTTTCTTTCTCTTTGATTATATATAGAGCATGTTTTTATAGAGTAATTGACTGTAAATCTATTATAATGTTATTAAGTTGTTAGATGTGTTTAATATTTTAAAAAATTACACTCTTTGTTAGACCTAAGTTAAATTTGTTGAATGATTGGTGATAGGATTTAGACTTTATTTTAAGGAGTAAAACTAGTAATATTTGGTTTGAAAGAAATAGTTGAAATTGACAACTTACTTAGAATGTGTTTCATTTAACCAAACTAAATGAACTACATTATTATTAATAAATCTATATGTTATTTTTTATATGTAAATTATAGTGAGTAACTCTATGGTATTTTATTTCATAATTGAATGATAAATATATGTGTTAATTGATCTATTTTGTCATGTTAGTCTATCATGCTATGTTAGTTGATTTTTACATGATGTGCTTAATTGGAGATTGAATTTCTTAAATATGTTTATAAACTAAGTTTGAATCTTGAAGGTGGTAAGTTAGATATTAGTTCACTCAACGTAAATTTCGAGGACGAAATTCTTTAACAAGGAGAAAATTGTAACACCCTAAATTTTATAATAAACTATTTTATTAGTTAAGTACGATTTTAAATAATAAATTTAATATTAAAATTATTTTAGAATATATGATGATAAATTTTCTGACAAATTTTTGTTATATAGGTGATTTCTAAGATGTGCTAGTTTTATAAATATTAGATTACATGAGCGATATAAATAATAAAAATTATATTTTATTATTTGATATATTTAAAAAAATAATAATAGTATTTTAGTGTAATACATATATTTTAAAGAAAAAGATTTTATGCGATTTTACGTGTATATACGTGTACCCAATTAATGTAATAATTTTATGAGTTCTTGACTGATGTTAAGTATGCACGTAGTTATATTTCAATTATTTATAACTATTTTCTATTTTTACATATGTTTTTTTATAAATAATTATCTTGAGATAGTAGTGATATTATGTTTGATTTCCTTTATTTTTATATACTTGTTATGATATTGTGATTTTATATATATTTATTAAGATTTAGTAATTAATATAAAGTGTTATATTTATTTATTTTAGAATTTTGATTATTCTCTAATGATGGTAATATCTTAATTTGAGTATTTGGAAAAATAAGTATTGTTATAGAGGTTATTTTGAATATGAGAGTTTTGGTTTTTAATGTATTTTAAAAGATTAATTATTTTTATTTATAAATTATTAGTTTTGAAGTATTAATAATGTTTTATTAATGAAATTGTGTTTTAAAATAAATAAATAAAATAAAACTAGTAAAATCTAAAAGGATAACAATGGGTTTGACCCATGTGTGAACCTTAATTGTTAATAAAATAAAACAAACAAACAAACAAAAAAGGAAGGGAGTTGGACGGCAGCCGTAAAACCAAAGAGAAACACAACAACAACCTATAGTTTGACACCGACGATCGATAATTGTTCTGAAAAAGTTTCTCCGTTCTCGTCCAAATTTCAGTATGTCATTTTATTCATTTAGGTAGTCAAATAAACATACTTCCTCAGATTTTTAACCATCCAAATTTCTCTCTAAAATACCCGACTTCTCCATTTATAAAATTCATTAGTTTGAACCGTTCTTCTTCACCGTAAGTCCGATTTGAGTGAAACCAACATCAAAACGATCGTGTGAAAAATGAATATTTTACCCACTGATTTGTTTTATGATATATCGTAAGTTTCCTTTACCGAATTTTGAAATAAATTTTTAAAGTGTCTTTTCATAATCTATTTTTGGCGTTTACCCATAAACTGTTGAGTTAGATCGATTGAAGGACAAAGAGTCAAAAAACAAAGGATGTTTGCTTGTGTAATCATATTCGTGTGTGAAACCATCGAAATAAGGTAAGAGATGAGAGATCGTTTGAATTCATGAATATAATATAGACTAAATTACATCTGCGGTCCCTTAACTTAATTTCAGGTAATGTTTTAATCCTTTATATTTTTTTTCCCCGAGTTGGTCATTTATTTCAAATTTAAGTGACAATTTGATAGTTTATGTTTTAAAATATCAATAATGTTGTCCTTTTTTTTACAAAAATTCAAAAAAATCATCAAATTTTTCAAACAAAACCCGTAAAATTCATTATCATCTTCAATAAAATACAAATTTAATCAAATTCATAACTTAAATCTTGAAATAAACTCATATTTTCATTCTTTATTTGATGTTGTTGAAGATGAAAATATGAGTGTATTTGAATATTTGAGTTATGGATTTGATAAAATTTCCATTATATTGAAGATGATTATTAATTTTATGGGTTTTGGTTGAAAATTTTGATATTTTTTTGAATTTTTGTATAAAAAAGGATAACATTGTTGAAATTTTAAAACATAAAATATCAAATTGTCACTAAAAATTAAAATAAAGGACCAACTCGGGAAAAAAAAAAAGATAAAGGACTAAAACGTTACCTGCAATTAAGTTAAGGGACCACGATGTAATTTAGCATATAATATAATGTGAGATGAACGGGAAAACTGTATTTCCCAATGATTCATCAGGGGCTCGCTACGTACAGCAGTAGCCCTTTGAGTGATAAATTGATTAATATGTAAATATTGAAATACTGAGATTAAAATATGGAATAGAAATATTTATAAGGTATTGATTGATTTATTTTTGTTAAATGTGTGGTATTTGATATTATTATGATATTTTATTTCAAATAAATTTGATGCATATGTTTGATTAGACGAATTTATGTGATGTGATAATAAAATATGGATGCATGGTATGATATATGTATGCGAGATGATAATGCTAATTTTTTATCGATGATAGTGATGTTATAAAATTGTGATGAGTTTATATGATTATTATGATTATGTATGATTAGTGATGTTATAAAATTGTGATGAGTTTATACGATGATTATGATTATGTATGATTAATGACGTTATAAAATTGTGATGAGAATATTGAAGTACCCCATATATAATGAAATAGTGATGATTTATAAAGTTGATGCTCTTAATAGAGTAGTCTAAGCTAACGAGGGGAGAAAATAAATATTGAAAATTTGTGAAATGAAGATTATTTTGTCATCATATAGGTAGGGCCTGACAAACCTAGTGATTCCGGGGAAGTACAACTGAATGAGCCTGATCGTGGCGGTCTACTGTCGGGCCTTAAGGCAAGATTGTTAGACCTTGGAGGTATACGGGTGGGGAATTCCTAGGTGACTTGGAGGTCGCACTCCAAATGTCGGGAGCTACCACGCAACACACGTTTACCTTGATTGTCGTGTATATGTGTCTCGGGTTGAGTAGAGGGGATCTATGAAGACAGGGCCAATTTGAATTGTCCGTCCACCAGGATGGTGGCATAGTATCAAGCCTCCTAACCAAGTACTTCAGAGTTAGAATGGTACCACATTGTGAAGTAGAGTCCAAGCTCATGCATAGTATTTCATTTTATTGTGATTGTTTTGTTGTGATTAATATGTATCGTGTGTGGTGATAATTTCTCTTAGACAATTTGATGTTATAGTGAAATTTATTAATTTTCCTTGAATGATTTTGTCTTTTTAATGTGATATTTTCTTGAGATGATACGATTCTATTATGATTGTTTGCGTGTTCTTCTTATTTATATTATACTATTAACACGATTTCAAAACTCACCTCCTTCGTTGTTTGTGTTTGACTGAATTGGTTCTGCGTTTGCGAAATCGCAATTGTTACAGGTTAATGAGTCTTCAAGTTCAAGTTTGGGAGGAATCCCGCTCTAATAGGTGATATCGGGAATAATGGTTGTAATTTGTATTTTCTTATTTAATTTGAAACAAATTTTTGTATGAAAACCTTAGAAGTACTAGTTAGTTTTTAGAATTAAACCAAATAATTAACTTAAATCGAACTCATCTAGATTGCACTATTTTAATGAAAAAAATTAAGTTTAAAGTGTTTTATTTTATTTTTGAGAAACGTGATATCCTAAATTAAAAATAAATATTTTTACTTTATTCGAAATAGATTTTTAAAGAAATATGATATAAATTATTATATATTATTTTGGAGTTTAGGGTGTCACAAGGATGATTCTGGTTCTTATGTGAAGGCAAAGCCCAAATTTCCGCAATAATTGTAAAGGTCACCAACCGAAATTAACAAATATCACATAGCATTTAAATTTTAAATGCACAAAATAACCTTTCAACCTAGCACACTCTTTGAAAGGGTTTTCATATGCCAAACATGCATAATCAAAGTTTAAAAATGAAGTTTTTAACAAAACTGCACTGTCGTATTAAAATACAGTATCCTTGTATTCGAATACACTTACCAATTACGACACAATCACAACAACAACTGAGTATATATATACAATCATCACAGTATATCAAACATGACTCGTGTGCCAAGCACCCTAATGCAATGCGTATATGCTAAAATGCATGATTACGGAATTTCAACCAAAACCCTCCTCGAATGGGCGTAAATCATAATTGTACTGCCTATCACAGGCCTTGTACTAATTATCAGTGTGCCACCCATCACAGGCCCGCACGATTTACTAAGTGTCGTCAATCACAGGTCTTACATTGTTTTCTAGACTGCAATCGCTCACATATCAACACATTCTAGAGTGCAATCTCTCACAGATCAGCACGATGCGATAATCCCTGTAAGGATAAGATGAACCAACAAATCACATGAAATGCATGAGCATACTCTGACACTTTTCACTACAACCATTAAGTAAATGCAGCTATTAAAAGATTCTCCATTTTTAATACTCATTTAACACTAATGATTTTCAAATACAACCTAGAGCATACTCAAACCTATTTATTCACACCAATTTCTATTTCCACAAACACACGTAAATCACATCTCCAAATTCAATCCGCACATAAATTGAATTAACTCCATTTTCCACCACCACACATCAAATTTAATCCACAATTTACATTAAATTTGATCAATTCAAGCTAAAAATTTGGAAGGAGCTCTTACCTTAACGGTAGCTTTAACAAGCGATTACGGCACCACGATTAATTCCGATAAAATTTATGCTTGCGTCGTCACTTCAAAAGTTAGCTCACTAGCACCGCAGCATGGAGATGAGCAACTTTCTCTTCTGTCACTTCTCGAAATGAAGCTCAGAAGTCGAAGAAAAGCGGAGATTTGTGTTTGACGATTTTGAAAACCTCTAACCCAGTTTCCTTTATTTTCGAATCAGGGAAGAAGAAGGAAGTTGGGAGGAAAACTACCGAGCAAATGGCTTTGCTGGATTACTTAGCAAGCTTTGAAATAGAGGAAAAATTTAAAGGTTGGAGGAAGAAGAAAGAGCTTCTCGCAGAAAGCAGGGAGGGAAACGTTTTCTTTCCTCTATTTCCTTTTTCCTTTTCTTTCTCCTTCCTTTTCCTTTCCAACATATATATATATATATATATATATATTACCTATAATAATAATAATAATAATAATAATAATAATAATAATAATAATAGTAATACTAGTAATAATAATACTAGTAATACTAATAATAATAATAATAATAATAATAATAATAATAGTAATAATAATAATAGTAATAATAATAATAATAGTAATAGTAATAATAATAATAGTAATAAAATAATAATAATAATAATAATAATAATAATAATAATAATAATAATAATAATAATAATAATAATAATAATAATAATAATAATAATAATAATACACCAACAACAACAACAACAAAAATATATTACAATTAAAACTAAACCAACAAATATCTAACTACTCTTACACACATCACTTCACTCACGTCTCAAACTATTTTGATAAAAATATCTACTCTCGTCGCAACTCAATTAACGGATAAAATTTTCAGCAACCCGAGATATTTTTAACAAAACTGTCTGGTATTAAATTTTTCGTAACTTAAATAAATTATTCTTCGACAAAAGATTCACCGTAATTAATCTAATTTATTTATCGACGAATAATTTTAATCGAGGCACCAAAAAGATATTTTTGGCATTAAACTCAAAATATCAATAACTTGGTTAAAAAGCCTCATAACTCAATACCAAAATACATAAATTAGAATTTAAAACAAATGGTCTTATACTTATTACTATATCAAAATTGAACAGAACTAATATACTCAAGTTACATGCAAGCATCAAATCAAATAGAAATTAGTCATAAAATATATTTTTCCAAAAATTAAAATCCATTAACATTTTTCCATGCCACAAAATCATAAATTTATCCTAACATGCAAGAGAAGGTGAATAAGTAAACTCATTACTCAAACATTCAAATTAATTTCAATTCCTAAACACATCTAAGAGAGGCTTTAAGATGAAAGTGTCATAGTTTTGTCTTGAGTTTTTCGCCTTTTTCTTATTCAAACCCTAGCTCTTTCTCTTCCATATTCATCTTCTTCATCCACCCATAGATTTTTTCTTCTTCCACTCCATCTCACTTCCCTTCCCACTCTCTCTTGCCATTCTCTCTTTTTTTTTTTTTTCTTGTTCTTTATTTCTACCTATCTCACTCTCTCCTCCTTTCTCTTTTTGTTTTATTTCATTTCCCCTCTTCTTCTGTTGTCATGATGCTTCCTACACTTAGTATTTCTATACTTTTATTTTTATTTCTATTTTTAATTTCTATTTCCTTTTAATTCATTTATTGGAAGATTGATAGGCACATCTCTCCTCCTAAGTGGGTTGCACATCCTATTAAACTCTCAACAATATTTTAATAGTTACTACTCACTCAAACTTATACTCATACAAATTAATTATATCTAAAATCCTAAATCATATAAGGCATAAAGCTAGTTATTCTTATTAATATAATTATTCTACTAACTATAAAAGTGCTCCTAAGGAGCATAAACAAATACTAAAGTTTGTTAAACATTTACTATTTTAATTTCTGATGGGTTAAGCTATCACTAAACAACAACAACAAACATCATTTCTACATGAATTGCCTCATTAAAAATCTTACTAGAAAAACTCAGTGGGACAAAACAATGATGTGAAAAAAGAGTGCAGAACACATTTATTTATCTCTCTCATGAAGGCAATTACATCTGAGACGGTAAATGTCAATTAATCTTTGTTACTACCTACTCAAAATCTTCACTTGGCGGTGACTTTGTAGAAAAATTTGATATATCTCTTTTATTATACTTTTCTCCAAACTAGTCGTGCAGGCAATATTATCTTCATATTGAATTGTTGTAGTAACCTCATTTTTGAAGAAAAACCACAAGTTTCTTGTATTTCTAGAATTACATATCTCAACAAAACCGTATTCTTAACTTGTTTCATGTAATGATAAGATGTCATTACGATGATTAGTCATATAACTTGCATATGTAAGATAACAAAACATATGTTTAACTTTGTTCTAATGTCTTTGTGTGGTAAAGAATTGTATTGTTAATAGATTCACAACAAATAATATATCAAAATATGCGCAATTAGCAAGGTTTCATATTGTCTCCAAATTGGACTAAAATATGGTACTACAATTAGTTCTTCATCATTTTCTCAAGTATTAAAATTGATTTGCATTCACATCTAGTAACTTTAGGACCATCGGAGGACACAACAAATGTGATTTGTCTACATATAACCATATAAGCGCCTTTGCTATATAAGCTTCATGACTTACTCAAATACTACTCTTCAAATATTCAATTTGTAATATTCAATTTGATGTACTTTATATCCAATTTATTTTCAACTTTTTTCTAAAAAATGGATAAATGGTTCTTCAAGGATGAAAATATTTAAGTACTTGAAAATATTACTTTGAGCAGTTCTTCAAGGATGCTCTAATTTAACTTTTAGTTCTTCAAAAACTATATCACAAATAATCTTAATAAACAAATATCAAGAAAATCATTATTTGAGCAATTTTTCGTGGATGCTTTAGCTTTAAATTTTTAGTTCTCAAGAACTATATCTCAAATTTTCTTCATAAACAAATATCAAAAGAAATCATTATTTGAGCAATCCTTCAGAGACGAAAGTTGTTGACTATGATCCTATATTGCATGCCTAGTTGTTGACTTGTTGTACAGATTTTCATGCCAAAATACTAATAACAAAAGTTATTTCCATGCCAACATTTCTTTCTCGTTATTGTAATTTTTTTATCGTTAATTTAATGTATTTTGTTTAATTTTTATGTTACTAATATAAATTTCTTTTTATTTAATTATTATTATTATAATAATAATAATTAAAATATAAAATTTATTAATGTATTTTATTTTAATTTATTATTGGTATTTTTAATTTTTAAATAATTAATAACTCTAATAATAAACAAATATTAAAATATATCAACAACAAAAATATACTCAGTTAGAGGTCACTTTCCCAGACCTTCTATTGAGTTTCAAAGTTTTGTTCTTCAGGTGGTCACTTCCCCAGGGAACGACCTCCTACTGAATTAAAATTAAAATAATTAAATAAAGATGATTAAATTATATTATAAATTTTAAAAAAATGGTAATAAAAATTAAATAATAATAACAATTAAATGAAAAGAAATAACCACAATGCACAATCTCAACACTGAAAAATTGTGAAATACAATCAGGAATCGCGCAGATGAAACCAAAAGCTCACAGGTTTGATGGAACCTGTTGATACCATGTCATGAATTAGGGTTTGATGCCCTTTTGCTTTGATATTTCTCCATATAATTAATCGTTACAACATTTACATCTCATAATTACAAATTAAAGAGATCAAATCAAATCCTGATTTATCTAACTTATTTTTGGAAATCTGACAAATATAATTACAAATTAATATTATTTCCTGATTCATACTATTACCTAAAACAACATACATTATTTAAAGAGTATAATATAGAGAGGGTGCTTCTATACTCGTGATCCTATATTGCATGCCTAGTTGTTGACTTGTTGTGCAGATTTTCATGCCAAAATACTAATAACAAAAGTTATTTCTATGCCAACATTTCGTTCTCGTTATTCTGGTTTTTTTTATCGTTAATTTAATGTATTTTGTTTAATTTTCATCTTACTAATATAAATTTCTTTTCATTTAATTGTTATTATTATTTAATTTTTATTATCATTTAATTTATTTATTTTTGAAATTTATAATATAATTTAATCATTTTTATTTAATCATTTTAATTATAATAATTTTTAATTATAAGTATAATAATAATTTATTATAATAATAATAATTAAAATATAACATTTATTAATGTATTTTATTTTAATTTATTATTGGTATTTTTATTTTTTAAATAATTAAATTAATAACTGTAATAATAAACAAATATTAAAATATATCAACAACAAAAATATACTCAGTTAGAGGTCGCTTCCCCAGGAAACGACCTTCTATTTAGTTTCAAAATTTTGTTCTTCAGGTGGTCGCTTCCCCAGGAAACGACATTCTATTTAGTTTCAAAATTTTGTTCTTCAGGTGGTCGCTTCCCCAGGAAACGACATTCTAATGTTAACGTGGAAAGCTTCATAATATTAACATCCACAGATATTAGTAACACGTTAAACATTTTTAAAATAATATAAAATATGTGTTCAATTTTGTCTTATTAGTAGTACTATATTCCTCTAATACAAAAGAAAATATTTGTTTATATAAATTAATCTTAAAAGATACTCATTTTAAAATAGAGTAAACACTCACTTTCCTCTTTGAAAGTGTTAAAAGTGTTAGAGGCTCTCACAATAGTCTTTGGAAGAATGAAAATTAAAAATAAATCTTTGAACCACTACTTCCGTAATCAAAATAATCTCTGACGTTAAATCATTTCTACAAATGTGTTAATTTACACATAAAATGTCACGTGGCTCAATATTTTCACGTGATTTTAACTCACTCTTTTAGGGGCTAAAATGAGGTAAAACTTGAAGAATTTATCATTTTTTTTCTACTATCTTCTTCCTCAAGTATGTCTTTTGAATTTAAAAAAAAAAAAAAAACAATCATCAGCATCAACAACACTATTAAACACTTTTTAGCTCCTATTTTCTCTTTTTCATAATCACACAAAGAAAGATTTTGTTTGCTTTTGTAAAACACAATACACGAGAAAAGAAAACCAATTCAACAATATTTTTCTGAAATTTAAAAAAAAAAATGCATCTTCTTTTATTTGTTATACTGTGAAGAAAAAAAAAAGGAAAGATATAAAGGGCCAATTGATTAGATCTTTTTTCCAACTCTTCGTCTATGAGTGAAAAGATGTTTATTTTGCAGAGGAGAAAACAAATAAGATAAATAGATAATGTGATTGTACAAACAACAATTAAAACTGTTGTTTGATGAGGATGGGGAAGCTTTATGTGATTTTGTAAATTGAGTGAGTTTAAATTATGCAAATAATATTAATATATGTGACATCTTATGTGTAAATTAACGGATTTGTAGAAGAGATTTAATATTGGAGTAGTGGTTTAGAATTTTTTTTTTAACTTTCATTCTTCTAAGGTCTATTGTGTGAGCACCTAACAATTTATTCAATTTATAAATAAAAAAATAATAGTAAAAAAAGTAAAACAAAAATAAAAATAATGATCATATAAAACTCAATGCTTAGAAATATATATCAAATCAATGCTTTTAAAATATATATTCTATAATTATTGAATGTTTGAAATAAAATAAAATGTATACAAACAATCACTCTCATTTTACTACAAACTTTTCAATTATTTTCATTGCTTTTATTCTTTTGTTACACAGCCAATTATTCTTATAATTTTTTGTTATTTAATAATCAAATGTAAATTACAAAATTAATCAAATATAATTCTAGCACCGGTTAAACGGTTTACATACCAATATTCATTCTAATGTACAACGTATAAAACTGGTAATAACCCTGTTGTTGAATTTTCAAAGAACAGAATGATTAGGTGCATATTGGATAACATTTTCATTGTCATGTTAGAGTCTAATATTTTTATGAACATTCAATATTCGAGAATTTTGTTGAAAATAATTTACCCACATATTTTTTATCCTTTCTTTGCTCATTTGATTCACCAAAATAATGTTTTCAGAACATGAGGGATAAACCTATAATTTAAATTAGGAGTTGTAACTTGTAATGAAGAAAGACTTGAAGGATTTAAACCTATAATTTACTCTAATGAAAAATATACATACTTCATTATGCCAAATGAAAACTAGTTTCTACTAGAAGTCTCAAAATCTAAGAATCATCTAACTGAGTTTTTTTGCTAAAGAATCGGTAAATTGAAAACATAATTAAAATTGACAGCTAGATTGCCTATGTACATCAGGCACTCCACAGATAAACTAGGAAAAATATCATTGTTTACCATTTGAAAGTGCTTTTGTCACCTTGAGGCTGATATCATCATAAGGATTCTCTTGCTGTACATCAATAAATCCCCGAGTCTTTAACACCTGCAATGCACATAAAGTTGCTTCAAAAACAAAATATTATCAATTTTTCACAAGAATGCTTACGTTTGATGTAACCATAACCAAGGTGTACATGAATCATACTTGAAAAATGTTTACAACTTTATCGACCACATACGTCATATCTTAGAAGTAGACGTTAATTACCAACTTCATTTTCATGACTAGAATAATGACTTAAATGATATCGGTTCAATAAAATAAGAGAAAACAAATATGTATGGAATCAATACCAATCAAGTCATCGTTATATCCATAAAGATGATGAGAGACATGAACTATTACTTTTGAAGAATATTGGCGACTGTTGTTAGAATTTCCGATAATTTTTAAATACTTATCCACGGTCGGTGGACCATTTATGATGGTGGTCCACTATAGAACTCACATACAAATATATTTATACATAACTTTAACTACATGTTTTTTCTAGAAAATATTTGAGAAAATATCTGTCAAGGGCATGGCTCAAAGAAATAATCATGCTGATAACAGATACCAGAATCCTTCAAACTTTTCAAATATGAAATCATTTCAATACTCACTCCAATATTGACATTTTAAACCATATTTCTGACATACCAACAAATATTCTTATACTTTGGACATGATCGAAGTTCATTTCAAAAGATGAAAATGTTAGGAAACTCACCAATACTTCAAAGAACATCCGAGCGGCAATCTTTCTAGTTTTTCCTTCCAAAATCTTGTTCAAGCTGAAATCTTCGGCTGGAACCTCCGAAATTGGGGTACATGGAGAATAATCTTTTAAAAATTGGGCTACACCCCTGTAATTAAACAAGTGAAACATATAGGTCATATTCAGATACTCGAGAAGTATTTTAATAAAACTAACATATACAACTAATATATGATGAACCAATTTAGATTTGTCCTACAGCTTTTACTAAGAAAATAATGGATTGGTAAGTATGGTGGTTTTACTAAGAATTCTTTCAGGATTCCTCACCATAGGTTTGTCTATTAAACAATTAAAAACACACAGAAAAAAATTGTTCATCAAGGGATAACTAGTTAACTCAAGTGTTTTACAGCTATCAGCTTAGCAATCTCTGTTGCTTCATAAAATCTTGAAGTTAGGGTGTTAAAAGTTGAAGTTTAATGGTCATACACTGCCAGTGTAAAGAGTTTAACATTGACGGCTAACACGGGCCAATGATTGTATAGTTTACTTTATCATGACAGTTACAATTGTGTGGTGAGATGACAAAATCAATGGTTCTTATTGTCTGTGTAAAATTGATTTAAATCAACAGTCCACCATCTGTTTTATTTTAAAAAGATTTTCCCAAGTATTTCACTAAAATGATTTAATGTACATAATAAAAACTACTTGAACGAGAATAAATATATTATTATACAATACTAATAAATGGGTAAGTACCTAGTCCTCCCAGACAATGTGCTAATACTTTTACTTGTACTCTGTGAACCTCTCTGTGAACCTGTCATTAAGAAATTCATGTCAACTATAATATCACTTTTGTAAACACCAAAAAATTTGCTGTCTAATATTATCTCAGTATGACATAATAATACAAGTAGCACAACAAGTAAAATAATGTCACAAATCAAATCAAAAATGAAATGAAAATGGAACGTACTGGATGGTGTGTTGTTCTCTTCTTCCAAAAACCAAAGCTCCTACAATGACAAGGTTGATAAGATATATTAGATTAAATAATGCTTCAATTCAACTATTTTAAGATATTTGATTACAAGTAAAGCTTCAATTCAATCAAAAACCAAAACCATACACAGGGTTGCACACTGCTGGTTAGAAAGTATGAACAGAACTTGTCGCACAACAATATTCATTAAACAACAAAACGAAATGAAGACTAACAAATAACAAGAGTCATGTGCATTACCAATCATAAAGGAGCAAAAAGATGCAAATATAACTATTATCACTTACGAATTTCTCAGCGCAGACTTAACATGCTAACCAAAATAAATGTTGTGCTGAAAGTAAAATATGTGATTTGACTTGTGAGACTGTATGAAACCTTTAAACTTACTTCTTTTTCTGGAGAATTGATCAATTGATAAGTATCTGTAAGGCCATAGTTCTGAAGAATATCATCAACATCACGATATGTGTCATTGTCATCTCGGTATGTGCTGGGGGTTTCCATTTCCCGTATATGAACACCAGCTGATGTTGCAATATGAGGTATGGGCACCATCTCAGGAACGGAACTAGGAGTCGCAACATATCCTTTAACAGGGCTCTTGCTAATACCTTCAATAATGGGTTCAATATCTATACTTTGATCTGGAATAGTGGGATGAGGAGCATCAGCAACGGAACGAAGGTGTTCAATTTCAATATCAATATCCACACTAGATGTCGGAACATTATTATCAGTTGCAGTAGCAGTTGCCTCTTCCGCGATTTGGTTAATTGGAGGAGCACCGCAAATATCAACATCGATGTGATCTTCCATTCGTTCTTCCTCGGAGATGACCAAGTGGGGTTTTGAACATATATATTCCCTATTGTGTATGTTTAATAGATCCTGGCATAACCCTGAATATGAAGCCAAAAGATTCAATTGATAACTTCATAAATGTGGTAAGTACCAAAATATCTGTCAATTGAACAATAAAGAACAACCTACCTGGAAATATAGGTTGGTAAAAAATCTGCTCCTTTAATCGACTGTTGTTCAATTTCCATGTACCGAAAGCAGAGGAAGGAACATCCCTTCTTTGACGTAGTATATTGCGAGTATTATTAAGACTTTCCCTCATGAATCTACAAAAACATCCCAACATTATAGCAGGGAACATGAGAAAACCCAATGTTGTCAAATAGTTGCTATAGCGCTATAGTGCTATAGCATAGCGGAATTAGAACGAATCGCTGCGATACATTATTTTGTACAAAGTGTTGTTAAATAACCGCTATTGCGGCACTATAGCATAACATAATTTGAACAAACCGCTATTTTCCACAATCCCCAATTGATAGCATTGAGAAAACCATAAATTTGTAAATTTCTTCAAATAACTAAGTTGCACTAAGTACAAAGAAGCAGCTGAATCAAAATCAAAACCAAAATAACTAAAAAATTACCTATTTGTTAACACTATGGGATTATCGAAGAATTGTTTTCTCTTCCTTCCTCTTCCTTGCGGTTGCTCTCTTTCTCTTTCTTGTTGTTGCTCCTGTTCCAACAGAGGGCTAGGAATGACCCCAAAATTGGCAGAACTATGCATTAAAGTTGACTGAAAAGCTTGACCTAAAATTGAGTGAGAAAAACTAGTATGTTATTCTAGGATTCATATGTAAATGCAAGAGAAAGGTAAGCACTAACCTCCACAAACTTGTGCATCTGAGGCACCATCTTGAGAAGCAACTGGAGTTGATGGTCCAGCTTGTTGAGTTGGTGTGGGTTCAGGACGTATCTCATCAATCGTTTCAAGAATTTGATCTTTTTCATTCATAGTTTGATTGAGACCAATATTTGGTTCAGTATCATTAAACCCAAGGTCTGGAGGATTTCCAATAGTATCATTATCTATGGAGGCATCACGAAGACCTTCCACTGGCATGGCATGTGTTGCTAACGGATGATTCGTATCGCCAAAGTCACTGAAAGCATGTAGGTGATCAAAAGTATGATCGGGAGTATGTGACTCTCTATGGAAACTTGGACCACCATCTTGAACACCCACTACATCTGTCGACGGAGATTGGTGAATAATGCTACAAGGACAAACAATGTATTACTCTATTGGTTCATAAGGTAAAAACAGAAATAAAAAATAAAAATGCAACTCAACACCAAAACCAGCAAAGCTTACTCTTCCTCCATTGGTCTTGCCTCATTATCCGGTGGCAATTGTGTGTTTGAAGAATTAACTGCCATATCCTAAATACAAGAAAATAAGTAGCTGAAATGAATTCTTAATTCTTGAAAATCATTATTCAAATTAAAAGCAGAAGTTCTACATAGGTGATGGGAAGGAAAAAACATTCACCTCATCAAAACATATGGTCACATAATTATCCATTACAATAGGAGTCCGATCTGCACATTAAGAAGCGTTAAAATCATTTTAACTTTAAATAATTACTTCAAAACACCAAAACTAAAAAAATGCACTCGTATCACCTTCTAGAGTAATCTCTTCTTGACTCCTCGTGTGAACATCTTCATACCTAAGACGCATGATTAATTGTAAGTCAATTCTATATTCTATATTCTATACAGATTTCATTATGCTATTAAAACATAAAGAATAAATGATACTCTACCTGTTATAATCTATTTCATCACCCAAGTTAAGTGCATCAAGGTCAAAAGTGGCTGGCATAGTTATAGAATTAATAGGTGCCTGTCTTGCGTCCTCAGGTAAAGTATTATTTGATACAGAAGCAAATACTTTGTACAAAACAGTTCGAACAGCATTGCAATCGGTAAGAAGATAATCAACTTTTTTTGAATATATACGGACAACACCTAATAGCAGGTGAGCTGACATTCTCAATGCAATGGGAACTCCAGGGTCCATTATATGTTCTGAAAGACACATTCAAAAATTAATAAAAACAATATCAGCAGTAAAAATAAACAATGTCAATACATATTGTGGAGAGCAGAACCTTTATACAATTTAAACACGATGAAAACCATCTTAATGTAAGCTTTGAATAATAATAAAAAAACTAGCATGCAACCATAGAATCAAAATTAACAAAATTCAGGAATTCCTAACTTAAAAATGAATTCCAAAGTTGTCAATTGTCGTATACCACCACAACACCACAAGAGGAACCAACACACTCAAAGTTGTTCTGTTTTTTATAAGAGAAAAATTAAATTTTTTAATGGAAAATTAAAACCCAGTAGAATGAATAACAACAATAAAAATAAGAAAATATGAAAACAACAACAGCAATAGAATGAATAACAATGTATGAAGCATCGATACAAACACAGATACCGAACATCACACTTACACGTCAACACCAATAATAATTTCACAAATGAATCAATTGAATATATTCAAGGTGTCAATGTCGTGTTGGGGTCAGACACCAGGACATGTCTTTGACTAGAGGTGTCAGTGCTACAGACAGAGATAATAACAATAAAAACAATGTCAATAGGCCTTACTAACTTGAATGTAACCAAAGAAAATAAAATCAAAAGCATTCAATAAATAAAATACACATTCGGGAATTACTAACTTCAATAATTGCCAAGGTTGTTAATTGTCATGAACACCCCACAGCCCACAAGGAGAACCAACACTCTCAGAGTTGTTCATTTTTTTCAACCAAGAAAAATATTATTTTTTTGTGAAAAATTAATTTCTTTTATGAAAAACCAAAAACCAGTTGAACGAATAAATTTCCCTCAAAGAATCAAAATCTCAACGACTGACAAAAAACCAAGATAGGATGTCGATAAAAATACAAACTTTACACCTTTAATATAAAAAATAAATAAATAAATAAAAATTGGGTACTTACGAACAGTGGAGGGAATGTCAGTGGAAGTGTACTGAGATTTCTTGAGTCTGTGTTGAAGATGAGCAGCGATCCAAACTGTTGAGAGTGGTCCTTTTCGGGCTAAAAATGTTTGAGAATAAAACATTTTTCTTCTTCTTTTCTTCTTGTTCCTTTTCTTGGATGTTAATGTTAATGTTAATATGTGAGACTGTGAGAGTGAGAGAGAGAGCGAGAGAGGGAAGAACAGTGTAGATAAATTGGGGGTAAGGTTTTCGTAATTAGGGTTTTTATTGATTTTAATTGATGTATGGAAGTGGGTGGTTTTTAGGAAACAATTTTGGCGCGCGATACCACGAAATGAATTTTGAAGTGGTGCTTTTATTTGGTAATCGAGGGAAGCGGTGTATTGGATACGCTTCTTTTGGTTTTCGTGCTTGACGGTAAAAGACCTTGGTTCGTAGTAAATTTACAGTAACAGCAATTAAATGATTGCAATACTTCTAAAGGAATCTTCTTTTTTTTATAAATTTTGATGTGAACTTCTCAAGGAATCTTTAATAAACATAGTAGTAATGAATAGTCAAAAAATTAAATGAGATAATAAATAAATAAATCATTTCTAGTTTCTAGACTTTCAACATAATAAAAAAATTTAGTCAAAAAGAATATGTAGCAATAAACATAAGCAATTGTCATCAGATATTGTCAATTTTATATGTCAATTAATGATGTATTAAAATTTGTGTTTTCAGTACTATTTAAAAGTTATTTTTATTCATGTAAAACTTACTTTTTTATTTATTTAACAAGTAGCCAGATCCTTTCTAAATAATAGAAAAAATTTGTGTATCTATTTGTTCTAACTATAAGAAAAATCATTTCAGAATGTATTAATTGTTAGAATTTTTTATATCCTTATTTATGAGATTTTTCTTTTTGACTAATCTTATTTAATGAGATTTTTCTTTTTGACTAATCTTATTTAATGAGATACTCCTATATGTTTGCTACAAACTTTTTTTTAATGAATGCTAGAGGAAATTCATCTTAAGTGCACCAATTAGTAGGAAAGAGAGAATTAATTAATATATCATATCCACAAGGATAAATTATCGCTCCGGTCGCTATTGTAAAAAACAATACTTTTTCTCCATTATTAAGTGATTCAATTAATTAATTTTTTAGATTTTATATAAAATATTAATCAAATTTATTAAATTACTTATTTTTAATGTCAATTTTATTAAATATTTTTAAATTAAATAAATAATATATTAAAAATAATAAAATTAAATGATTCAAAAGTATCTAATTTTTACTTACAGTGATTATAATTTATAGCATTTAATGTTATGGTTGGTCAAAACAAGATTTGATATTATAGTATATCTGAAATAAAATCTATTATATACCTATATACATGGAATAGGGGCATTTGTTTTCTAAGACCCATAATTTTAAAGTATACTTTATGTATTTTTGTGTATTTTGGATATTGGCTCAGAGGCTTTTTAGCCAAAGTTATTAATATTTTGGAGTTTATATGATCAAAAAGATATTTTGATGCCGATTAGAATTACTCGTTGATGAATAAATTAAATTAACTGCGGTGAATCTTTTACGAAGAATTTAATGCGTTATGGGTGAAATGGTAATTTTAATAAATATCTAGATATTTTTAGATATTTGTTAATTATAATTAACATATATAATGGATATATGTTTGGAGGGAAAGGAAAAGAAGAAAGAAAAGGAAATAGAAAGAAAAGAAATAGAAAGGAAGGAAAAAGAAAGAAAGGAAAAGGGAAGGAAAGAAAGAAATCTAAATTCATCTTCTTCCTCTATCGCGTGAACCCATCTCCCTCCTTCCTCCATTTTTCGTTTTCTTTGCTTCCTTTAAGTTCGATAATTGAAACCCAAGGCTAGTGGGTGAGAAAGATCAAGTTTCCAACTCCTTCCTCCTTCTCGGATTCAAAAACGGAGTTAGGGATCTCAAAACCGTCAAACACAAACCTCTTCGTTTCATCTAGATCTAAGCTTCGTTTCGCGAAGGGATAGAAGGGAAAGTTGCTCACTACCACGCTACGGTGCAGAGATAGAAGGGAAAGTTGCTCACTACCAAGCTACGGTGCTAGGGAACTAACTTTGGAGGCGACGTTGCGAACGGAGATTTTACCAGATTTACTCGCGGTACCGTAATCGAACGTTAAAGCCAACGTGAAGGTAAGGGCTCCTTCCAAACTTCTAGTTTGCATTTAGGGACTTATCTGTGGTTGTGTGGAAAGGAATTTGTTAGGGTTGAAGTGTTGATTTGGGGGAAAATGAATCTAAGGCTTTATGGGTAAAATGTTAGAGTTAGATTTTGGTTATATTGATGAATGTTTCGTGGAAAATGAATTTAAACTCATTTATGTATGATTTTGAGTAAATGAAACTTGTTGTGTTTGAGTGGTGGATTGTGTTGATTTGTGTTCGTCGTATTTGACGTGTTCTTAATTAATACTGATGAAATTTGTTGTGTGTATGGTTGGATTTTGTGGAGAAATGAATTAATGTGTTTTGGTATGAGTTGTGGATTGGATTTGATAATATGTTTGAGTTTGTTTTGTGTGGAATTTGAAAACCATT
>NC_021164.2:29716543-29724068 GCF_000331145.2 Cicer arietinum
AAATAGAAAACGGAGAACGTTCTTGGTTTATGTTATAAAACAGAGAACGTTCTTTAATTAGCAGAAAATCAGTTTATATTTTATCTCAAATGATTAATGCAGTATAATAAAGAAGGAGAAAGGAAGGAGAATACCACACACAGATTTATCCTGGTTCACCCAACGTGGGTTACGTCCAGTCCTCACACTGTGAGATTTTCCACTAAGTGTTTAAAATGAAGAACCTTCTTAATCTTACAACACCTAGAATAAATCAACCTTGATCTATTTCTTTCTTAATTACTTTCCACCCAGAAAGCAATCACAACACCTATCTAACCTTGATAGGAAGCAATCTTAAACAAACTATAAAGAAACTCTTATAGTTTGAGTTTTTACAAATGATTGAATTTGACAGAATCTGATATTGCTCAACTCTTGTTTGAGAATAGATTCTTTTCAGAGTATCTAATGACAATTTCGCAGCTGATATGTGAATGTGCAGCAGTGGCTGTTTCGCGAATTGCAGAAAGTGATGTTGCCTCTGTTTTTGCAGAATTTCAAGCTTAAGTGTGATTGTATAATGTTGATTACTTGGCACTTGAATTTCTTGCTGAGAACTGAGATAATGGCCTTCTATTTATAGGCTGGAGATGTACGAAATAGCTATTGGAGAGGTCATGCTTTTTTGACTAAAACATTATTTTTAGAACAAAAATAATGCTGCTTTGAAAACAGCTTTTTGACTTTTGATGTTTTAGCATTGAAAGCACTTCTGTCCTTTCTTTGACATTTCTTCATTGATCTTGGATGGTACATTATCTGTCTTGAGTCTTGAGTGTAGCTAGAGGAGGTTGGAGAAGATTTGAATCGAATTGCAGACTGAAACAGAGAGGATGCAAGGCTGCTGTTGATGTGCAGAAAACGGAGAATGATTAACGTTCTTGGTTTTATCAGTTTGAACGTTCTTGAGCTTCAATAATCATTCTGGAGTTCCCGTTTTGAATGTTCTGTATTTCCTTTGTTCTTGTCTTGTCATATACCCAGTTTGATCAAGTTTTCTTGACATTTGAATTTTGGAGTTCTTAAGCCGTCATGACTTTTGTCCATGTTTAAACTCTTTGATCTTTGTGATCAAATATCCTTTTTTAGTCTGGATTATTTGTACTTGTTCCTTGCCATGTACTTGTTAGATATGAATGATTTCCAGAGCAGATTCTTTGTTAATGATGTAGATAAACTTTGAACAACATGCTGTGATGAACTTTTTTGAGGCTGTAGCTCTTTCTCTGTTTTAGTGTTCTTGTTGTTGTTTTCTTTGCTTTGCTTGATTCTGTTCTTAATTAAATTCACTCAAAAGCACAAGTTAAATTAACATAACATTTAGAATTATAATTAACATTCTTAATTAACTTTTTGTTTGTTTTCATCAAAACATTAAATTGAGATTTTGTCTCAACAATCTCCCCCTTTATGATGATGACAAACATGTTAATTTAGATTTTAATTCTGATTCTAATTTTAATCCAAGAGAGCTTAAAAGCTCCCCCTCAGAATATGCTTCATATTTTTGAACCAACATAAAATCTAAAATAATTCTCCCCCTTTGTCAACACAAAAAGATTGGGGAATACAAAGGAAATGTATACTACACATAGAAAACAATGAGTAGATTCCAGTTTTAAGAAAAGTAACATTTTCTAAAAAACTCCCCCTTAATATTTTGAAATTGATATCCTTCAAAATTCCAAAACACAAGCAATATGTTTCTTTGCTCTTTTGTCTTCTTTCACAACAAACAACATTTTAATTTGAACATGATAATGAGCGCAAGGGAAGCAAAATGAATGTGATATCATGTCAAGTATAATTTCTCTCTTTACAAAACATTTTTATGCTAAAAAAGTTTGTTTTTATCAAAAACAATCAAAGAGATTTATTCACATAAAAAATGATTTTAAGGACATAAAAATGAGAATTTTGAGTTCCATGAATGAATTAAATCATTATCAGAATATACCTTGATAAGATCCAAAGAAGAGGACAATGTGAATATGTGCTTCTTCTAAAGGACAACCATTCATACTTGTTACTATTTCTTCGATCTGATGGCTGACTTTCATCAAGACTCAAGTAGCAGCAACTTTGGTACCATATCCTTCCAATTTAATTCTTCCAATAATTTGATCATGAGATGTTTTTTCAACCATATCATCTTAATAGAAAACATCAGACTTGATTGAATGTTGCATATAAACTATCAAGAACGTTCTGGAGAATGTTATGCTCTTCTGCAGAATGTTCTCCTCTTCTGCAGATTTTTCTGCTCTTCTGCAGAATGTTTGCAGAATGTTCTACTCTTCTACAGAATGTTCTGCTCTTCTGCATAATGTTCTGCTTTTTTGGAGAATGTTTCTCTCGTCTGCAGAATGTTCTGGTACTGCTTCCAGAATGAACTTTTTGCTTAAATTGATCATTCTCTTAGATTTTGCCTTTATCGTTCTCCAGCTTTTATGAGAAGAATGAAATAGAGACTGATATTAATCTCGGTTTTCTGGAAAGCATTATGGTGCTGCTGTCCAGAATATTCATCTTCTTCATCTCCTTTGTTTTAATGTTTCCAAAGGTTAAAGGAACTCCAAATTTTTGTAATGAGGGGAGGCATCATACTTTTCCATTCAAGCGTCTTGAGCATGCCTTGTCCATGTATCATTGTTCTCTCTTGATTGTTGGATGGTGTTCCTACATCACAAGTTAGTAATGATTTTGGTACCCATATTTGTTTGGGTCCTTGATGGTTAGTATATCTTCTTTTAGAAGATTTTTTAAAACTTGAACTCTTTTTAAAATAGCAAGTTGATTCAAAGTGATCATTTTTGGAATAATATGAATACTTTGTTGTTGATCTTTGATAAGGTTTCAAAAACTGATTTTTACACGGATTTGAAATTGATTTTGCTGATATTTCAGATCGTTCCCTGTTTCCCAGATTTTCTGCAAAAGGTTCAGCTTTCATTTTTGAACTTTCTCCGTTTTGAGAGCAGCCTGGAGAACGTTCTCCTTTATGCAGATTTTTCAAAACAGGTTGGACAGGATGGTTTCCTTTTTTAAAAAGCTTTTTCCTTTCAATCTTTTCATCTCTTTTTCTAAAATAGCAAGCAAATTCCAGATGTCCAAGTTTTTTGCAATAAGAACATTTGGTTTTGCTTTTATCCACTTTTCTTTCCGAAACAAAAAAGTTTTCATATATTTTCGTTTTTTGAGTTTTATCAAAACCAAGACCAGCTTTATCAAATATTCCCACTTGAGATCCCATGATTTTTTGAAAGGTTTCAGTAGCTTTAATAAAATTTGATAAGTCATTTCTAAGAAGTTCATTTTCAGTTTTAAGGATAACATTCTCCGTTTTCGTTGCAGAACGCTCTTGATTTTCAGATTCATTAGTTTCCTTAAAATGAGATTCCTGCATGTTCTGAATGATGTTTTTTAGTTCATCAATCATAACCTGAGCTTTCTCTTTTTCCCTTTTTTCTTTTAAAAATTGATCATTTAAAGAGCTACATTTTTGAACAAGCATATTTGAATCATTAAGTAAGCTATCAAAATCTTTTTCAATTTGTTCACATAAAAGACACGGTTCAGAATTTATTACCTCGTTTTCTGCCATTAAACATAAGCTAGCTTCTTCAGGTTCCTCTATTTCTGTTTCATCATAATCATCCCAGTTCACCATCATGGAGTTTTTCTTGAAAGGGAACTTCTTTGGTGCTCTTTTGTTCAAGGGACATTCAGTTTTATAATGTCCTTCTTTATTGCATCCAAAGCATGTGATTTGACTTTTGTCTACCTCTTTTTTGAAGTTTTCTTTTTGATTTGAAAATCCTTTTTTGATATGATCCCTTCTCCTCACCATTCTCTGTATCTTTTTTGTAAGACGAACTATTTCTTCATCAACATCTTCTTGTTCGATTTCTTCTGAGTCCTCATTTGGACTTTCTTGAGATGTTTTCAAAGCTATTACTTTGCCCTTTTTGATTGGTCTGTCTTCTTGTAGCAGCACTTCATGTGCTCGTAATGTTCCAATTAATTCTTCTAGGGGAAGTGATTCAAGATTCTTGGCTTGGCTTATAGCTGTTACCATTGGTCTCCATATGATTGGAAGACACCTCATGATTTTTCTTACTCTTTCTTGAACTGTGTAAGCTTTCCCAAGAGAACGCAATTCATTTACAATGGTTGTGAATCTTGAGTACATCTCATCAATGGTTTCTCCTTCATTCATTTCAAAGAGTTCAAACTTTCTTATGCCTATATCAATCCTTGTTTCTTTCACATGGCTTGTTCCTTCGTGATGAGTTTGTAGTGTGTCC
Source organism: Cicer arietinum (assembly GCF_000331145.2). Lineage (NCBI taxonomy): Eukaryota > Viridiplantae > Streptophyta > Magnoliopsida > Fabales > Fabaceae > Cicer > Cicer arietinum. Next base: position 29,720,893 of record NC_021164.2, read on the forward strand.
CATACTTCTTTAGCAGTTTTGCATTCATCAACTCTTTCGCTTTCTTCCCTACTTAGAGCACAAGATAAAAATAAGTGAGCTTTTGAGTTTAGAAGTACCTTAGAATTTTCATCTGCTGTCCAATTTGCTTCTTTCTTTTCAGTAGAGGTTGAATCATTTTGGTTGACTCTTGGTATGAAATCTCCATCTGTAATGACGCGCCACATTCCTGTATCTTGAGATTTTAAGAACAACTGCATTTTTCTTTTCCAAAAATAGTAGTCTGTGCCATCAAAGTAAGGTGGTCGGTATAATGACACTCCTTCAGCAATGTACATCCTTTTTGACATTTTTCTTCTAGATCTTTTTCTCTTACACTTGTTAGGTGTTCAAATTTTAGAGACCCAGCTCTGATGCCAATTGAAGTAACAATGTCAATTTACAAGAAAGGGGGGTTTGAATTGTAAATGCACCTTTTAAAAATTCCTGTTAAAAACTTAAGAAAATAACTCAAGATTGACCTTGGTTGTGAAAACAGAAAACGGAGAACGTTCTTGGTTTTAACCAGAAATGATTAGTGCAGTATAATAAAGAAGGAGAAAGGAAGGAGAATACCACACAGGATTTTATCCTGGTTCACCCAACGTGGGTTACGTCCAGTCCTCACACTGTGAGATTTTCCACTAAGTGTAAAAGAGCTTTCTTTACAACACCTAGTCTTAGATCAACCTTGATCTATTTCAACCTCTAATGCTTTCTGCCCAGAAAGCAATACCAGCACCTATCTAACCTTGATAGGAAGTAATCTTAAAACAAACTATAAAGAAACTCTTATAGTTTGAGTTTTTACAATTTGATTGTTTTGACAGAATCTGAATTTTCTCAACTCTTGTTTGAGAATTGATTCTTTACAAAGGGTTTGCTGATAATTACACAATCTCTATATGAAGATGAATCAGCAACTGTTTTTGCAAAATAGCAGAATGTATGACAGCCCCTGTTTTTGCGAATGAGCAGTTGCTTAGAACTGAGATAATGGCCTTCTATTTATAGGCTGGAGATGTACGAAATAGCTGTTGGAGAGGCCATGCTTTTTTGACTAAAACATTATTTTTAGAATAAAAATAATGTTGCTTTGAAAACAGCTTTTTGACTTTTGATGTTTTAGCATTGAAAGCATTTCTGTCCTTTCTTTGACATTTCTTCATTGATCTTGGATGGTACATTATCTGTCTTGAGTCTTGAGTGTAGCTAGAGGAGGTTGGAGAAGATTTGAATCGAATTGCAGACTGAAACAGAGAGGATGCAAGGCTGCTGTTGATGTGCAGAAAACGGAGAATGATTAACGTTCTTGGTTTTATCAGTTTGAACGTTCTTGAGCTTCAATAATCATTCTGGAGTTCCCGTTTTGAATGTTCTGTATTTCCTTTGTTCTTGTCTTGTCATATACCCAGTTTGATCAAGTTTTCTTGACATTTGAATTTTGGAGTTCTTAAGCCGTCATGACTTTTGTCCATGTTTAAACCCTTTTAATTTTGAGATCAAATAGCCTTTTTGAGTTTGGATGAATCATACTTGTTCCTTTCCATGTACTGATTAGATATGAACAAATTTCCAGGACAGATTCTTTGTTAACGATGTAGATAAACTTTGAACAACATGCTGTGATGAACTTTTTTTGAGGCTGTAGCTCTTTCTTTGTTTTAGTGTTCTTGTTGCTGTTTTCTTTGCTTTGCTTGATTCTGTTCTTAATTAAATCCACTCAAAAGCACAAGTTAAATTAACATAGTTAAATGGGTATTAAAAACGGGGAATCTTTTAATATCTGCCTTTACTTAATGGTGTTTGTCCGTGAGAGACTACACCCCGGTAAATTGTGTTTGTCCGTGAGAGACTGCACAGGTGTTTGTCCGTGAGAGACTACACCCTGGTAAATTGTGTTTGTCCGTGAGAGACTGCACAGGTGTTTGTCCGTGAGAGACTACACCCTGGTAAATTGTGTTTGTCCGTGAGAGACTGCACAGGTGTTTGTCCATGAGAGACTGCACAGGTGTTTGTCCGTGAGAGACTACACTCTGGTAAATTGTGTTTGTCCACGAGAGATTGCACTCGTGTTCGTTCGTGAGAAAATGTACGTTTAGGATTTACGCCTCTCGCGGAGGGTTTTGTTTTGGAATTGTGTGATAACATGTTTGATTGTAAACTATTTCGAAACTCAGGTTGTCGTGGTAATTGTGTTGGAATTGCTAAGTGTTACGTATTGATTATCGTGTGTAAGTGTGATGGATTGTAAAACTATTTCGAAACCCAATTTGTCGTGGTGATTGTGTGGGAATTGCTAAGTGTTAAGATTTGGAGTTGTGTATGAATGATATTGAGTTAGTTTATGTATTTTTTGGAAGGATAAGCAGGGAAATCGATTTAGAAAGTTACAGGGGCTCAACTATTTATAAAATCGATTTTCCAATCGATTTGGGGACAACATTTTAAATTGAACATGATAATGAGCGCAAGGGAAGCAAAATGAATGTGATATCATGTGAAGTATAATTTCTCTCTTTACAAAGCATTTTTATGCTAAAAATGTTTGTATTTATCAAAAACAATCAAGGAGATTTGTCCACATAAAAAATGATTTTAAGGACATAAAAAGGAGAATTTTGAGTTCCATGAATGAATTAAATCATGATCAGAATATACCTTGATAAGATCCAAAGAAGAGGACAATGTGAATATATGCTTCTTCTAAAGGACAACCATTCATACTTGTTACTATTTCTTTGATCTGATGGCTGACTTTCATCAAGACTCAAGTAGCAGCAACTTTGGTACCATATCCTTCCAATTTAATTCTTCCAATAATTTGATCATGAGATGTTTTTTCAACCATATCATCTTAATAGAAAACATCAGACTTGATTGAATGTTGCATATAAACTATCAAGAACGTTCTGGAGAATGTTCTGCTCTTCTGCAGAATGTTCTGCTTTTCTGGAGAATGTTTCTCTCGTCTGCAGAATGTTCTGGTACTGCTTCCAGAATGAACCTTTTTGATCATTCTCTTAGATTTTGCCTTTATCGTTCTCCAGCTTTTATGAGAAGAATGAAACAGAGACTGATTATTAATCTCGGTTTTCTGGAAAGCATTATGTTGCTGCTGTCCAGAATATTCATCTTCTTCATCTCCTTTGTTTTAA
>NC_021164.2:29729913-29731212 GCF_000331145.2 Cicer arietinum
CTCGCGCGCTCAAAATCCCTCCCTCCTCCATTTTCGTTTTTCCTTGCTTCCTTTCTTCAAGATTAGGAACTCAAGGTTTGGTGAGTGTGAAAGAGAAGATTACTCAACTTCATTCTTCTTGTTTGATTCGAAAACGAAGAAAAACGGTGTTAGGGATTTCAAAACCGTCAAACACAAACCTCCCCGTTTCATCTAGGTCTAAGCTTCATTTCACGAAGAGATAAAGGGAAAGTTGTTCACTACCACGCTACGGTGCTAGGGAACCAACTTTGGAGGCGACGTTGCGAGAAGAGATTTTACCGGATTTACTCGCGGTACCGTAATCGAACGTGAAAGCTAACGTGAAGGTAAGGGCTCCTTCCAAACTTTTAGTTTGCATTTAGGGACTTATCTGTGGTTGTGTGGAAATGAATTTGTTAGGGTTGAAGTGTTGATTTGGGGGAAAATGAATCTAAGGCTTTATGGGTAAAATCTTAGAGTTAGGTTTTGGTTATATTGATGAATGTTTCATGGAAAATGAATTTAAACTCATTTATGTATGATTTTGAGTAAATGAAACTTGCTGTGTTTGACTGGTTGATTGTGTTGATTTGTGTTCGTCGTATTTGACGTGTTCTTAATTAATACTGATGAAATTTGATATGTGTATGGTTGGATTTTGTGGAGAAATGAATTGATGTGTTTTGGTGTGGATCGTGGATTGAATTTGATAATATGTTTGAGTTTGTTTTGTGTGGAATTTGAAAACCATTAGAGTTAAACGAGTATTAAAAATGGGGAATCTTTTAATATCTCGGTTTACTTAATGTGTGTTTGAGAAAATCGTTTAAGTTAAATGAGTATTAAGAATGGGGAATCTCTTAATGTCTTGTTTACTTAATGTTTGTTTTGAAAATCGTTTAAGTTAAATGAGTATTAAGAATGGGGAATCTCTTAATGTCTTGTTTACTTAATGTTTGTTTTGAAAATCGTTTAAGTTAAATGAGTATTAAGAATGGGGAATCTCTTAATGTCTTGTTTACTTAATGTTTGTTTTGAAAATCGTTTAAGTTAAATGAGTATTAAGAATGGGGAATCTCTTAATGTCTTGTTTACTTAATGTTCGTTTTGGAAATCGTTTAAGTTAAAAGAGTATTAAGAATGAGAATCTCTTAATATTTCTGTTTACTTAATGTTTGTTTTGGAAAAACTTTTAAGTTAAAAGAGTATTAAGAATGCGGAATCTCTTAATATTTATGTTTACTTAATGTTTGTTTTGAAATTCGTTTAAGTTAAATGAGTATTAAGAATGGGGAATCT
>NC_021164.2:29731712-29753709 GCF_000331145.2 Cicer arietinum
ATATATCATCAATGAATACCACCACGAATTTATCAAGGAACGAATTAAAGATTCTGTTCATGCTCTTCTTCGCTAATTTGACAAAATCGATTTGCCAATCGATTTTGTAATCTGTTTTTCCAAACCATTTAAGAAATTGATTTGGAAATCGATTGGTATGTTTCCTGTTTTCTTGAATCTTGAAAATATATTGAAACAATCGATTTGCCAATCGATTTGGCCATTACAGCAGCTCAGCTATTTCGACAAAATCGATTTGGTAATCGATTGGATTTGTCACAGGGGTTCAGCTATTCATTCAATCAATTTCCCAATCGATTGATGTAAGCCCAGAGTACAAATTTTACAAAAACACCTTCAAGCAATCGATTTCCCAATCGATTTGCTTAGTGGAAATTTTTATTTTGAGTTAGATAATCGATTGCTCAATTGGTTCATCAATGGATTGGTCAGTTGTTTATTACCTGATTGATTTAAGACTTATTTTGACTTCATTTTTATTTGGCAAGCATTATATGAACTTTTAGCATATGGAAAATCCTTTTAAGGTGCATGCTTAGTTGAAAGGTTATTTTGTGCATTTAAAAACTTAAATGTTATGTGTTAACTGTTAATTTCGGTTGGTGACCCTTTACAACTATTGTGGAAATCTGGGCTTTGCCCTCAGATGAGAGCCAGGACGATCCTACCGGTTCGTACCCTGCGGATGGGAATGTAGATGAGAATGCTTGACTAGAGCTATGTTAGGAGGATCTCACGGGGCGCGTGGAGATCACTTATGGTGTATAGCTATAGTTTTTTTTGTAGAATGATCAGATTAGGATGACATAGAGGGAATAGATGTCTTTCTTTTGGATTACGTTATTTTGAACTGGAAAACTGTACCTTTACTAATATTGTCAGTATGACATCTTATTTGAATGAGTTCCATGTATCATTTGTTGTTGTGTAAATACTTTGGATTCATATTTCAAGAGAACTATTCCGCTGCGTATCAATTATATTGACTTAAACATTTATCCAAAGGTATTTCCTTATTTGTTTATCTGTTTTATTTTAATCTCTTTTGAAAAAAAAAATACACCCTCGCTTTGAAAATCGGGGTGTTACATATATGATATTATATAAAATTTCATGGGAGTGTACATTGCCATCATCTCACTTAACAATAAACCCATCTAAATCGCAGAAGTTATCTCTATTTTGAAAATGTCATTAAATATTTCTAAAAAAATATTTATTTTTAAATTTTCTCAAAAGTTTTCATACTTTGTTTAACTTGACTAATTCGAAAGTGTATTTTATACATTCGAATTGATAAATTTAAACGTGTGTAATGTAAGACCCGTAATTTTAAAGTGTGCTTTATGTATTTTTGTGTATTTTGGATTTTGGCTCGGAGGCTTTTTAGCCAAAGTTAATAATATTTTGGAGATATTTGTTAAAAGTAAGTTTAATAATATTTTGGAGATATTTGTTAAAAGTAAGTAATATATATATATAAATATATATTTATCTATATATGTTTGTTTGGAGGGAAAAAGAAAGGAAAACTAGAAGGAAGGAAAAGGAAAAGAAAATAGTATAAAAGGAAGGAAGGAAAAAGGAAGAAAGGAAAAACAAAGGTAAGAAAAAGAAAGGAAGGAAAATCGAAAAATTTCATATTCTTCCTCTGAACCGTGACCCATTTTTTCTCCTTCTCCCGTTTTCATCTTCGTCGCTTTCTTTTCTTCAAAACTAGTAACCCAAGGTTGGGTGAGAGTTAGATCAAGGATTTCGCAACTCCACTCTTCCTCTTTGATTCGAAAACGAAGAAAAACGGTATTTGAGATCCAAACACAAACCCCTCCATTTCTTCTAGATCCAAGCTTCTTTTCGCGAAGAGTTAGAAGGGAAAGTTACTCACTACCACGCCACGGTGCTAGGGCACCAATTTGGAGGCGACGTTGCGAGCGGAGATTTTTACCGGATTTGCTCGCGTTACTGGAAACGCACGTTAGAGCTAACGCGAAGGTAAGGGCTCCTTCCAAACTTTTAGTTTGCATCTAGGGCCTTATTTGTGTTGTGTGGAAACGAATTGTGTTAGGATTGGAGTATTGTTTTGGGAAAAATGATTTTACCTCATGTATGTAAGATTTTGAATAAATGAAATTTATTATGTTGATTTGTATTCATCGTATTTGGCATGTTCATACTTGATGTTTGTTGATTGATGTGTTTTGGTGTGAATTATGAATTGAATGTGAGAATTTGTTTGAGTTTGTTTTGTGTAGAATTTGAAAACCATTAAGTTAAATGAGTATTAAGAATGGGGAATCTCTTAATGTCTTGTTTACTTAATGTGTGTTTGTTTGTGAAAAATCGTTTAAGTTAACTGGGCGTTAAGAATGGGGAATCTCTTAATGTCTCGGTTACTTAATATTTGTTTTTGAAAATCGTTTAAGTTAACTAGGCGTTAAGAATGGGGAATCTCTTAATGTCTCGGTTACTTAATATTTGTTTTTGAAAATCGTTTAAGTTAACTGGGCGTTAAGAATGGGGAATCTCTTAATGTCTCGGTTACTTAATATTTGTTTTTGAAAATCGTTTAAGTTAACTGGGCGTTAAGAATGGGGAATCTCTTAATGTCTCGGTTACTTAATATTTGTTTTTGAAAATCGTTTAAGTTAACTGGGCGTTAAGAATGGGGAATCTCTTAATGTCTCGGTTACTTAATATTTGTTTTTGAAAATCGTTTAAGTTAACTGGGCGTTAAGAATGGGGAATCTCTTAATGTCTCGGTTACTTAATATTTGTTTTTGAAAATCGTTTAAGTTAACTGGGCGTTAAGAATGGGGAATCTCTTAATGTCTCGGTTACTTAATATTTTGTTTTAAGAAAAATCGTTTAAGTTAACTGGGCGTTAAGAATGGGGAATCTCTTAATGTCTCGGTTACTTAACATTTTGTTTTGAAAACCGTTTAAGTTAACTGGACGTTAAGGAGGGGGAACCTCTTAATGCCTCGGTTACTTAATATTTTGTTTTAAAGAAAAATCGTTTAAGTTAACTGGGCGTTAAGAATGGGGAATCTCTTAATGTCTCGGTTACTTAATATTTTGTTTTAAAGAAAAATCGTTTAAGTTAACTGGGCGTTAAGAATGGGGAATCTCTTAATGTCTCGGTTACTTAATATTTTGTTTTAAAGAAAAATCGTTTAAGTTAACTGGGCGTTAAGAATGGGGAATCTCTTAATGTCTCGGTTACTTAATATTTTGTTTTAAAGAAAAATCGTTTAAGTTAACTGGGCGTTAAGAATGGGGAATCTCTTAATGTCTCGGTTACTTAATATTTTGTTTTGAAAACCGTTTAAGTTAACTGGACGTTAAGGAGGGGGAATCTCTTAATGTCTCGGTTACTTAATATTTTGTTTTAAAGAAAAATCGTTTAAGTTAACTGGGCGTTAAGAATGGGGAATCTCTTAATGTCTCGGTTACTTAATATTTTGTTTTAAAGAAAAATCGTTTAAGTTAACTGGGCGTTAAGAATGGGGAATCTCTTAATGTCTCGGTTACTTAATATTTTGTTTTAAAGAAAAATCGTTTAAGTTAACTGGGCGTTAATTGATTAGGAATGACTTGAGTTAATTCATGAATTTTTGGAAAAATGATCAGGGAAATCGATTTCCCAATCGATTGGATGGTAAACAGGGACTTGGCCAAATGAACTAAATCGATTAGCCAATCGATTTTGTAATCAGTTTTCGAAAATCATTTACGAAATCGATTGCCCAATCGATTGGGCCTTAAGTCAGGGACTCATCCATATTCGACCAAATCGATTTGGAAATCGATTGGCTTAAAACCTGGGGGCTCAGTACTCACTCAATCGATTGCCAAATCGATTGATTCAACCCAGGATTCTGTTTTCATTAAAAACCTTCACCCCAATCGATTTCCCAATCGATTGGCTCAGTGAAAATCCTCAGTTTGAGTTAGATGATTGATTACTCATTAACTTATCCATGTCTTGATTTGTTATGTGTTAATTAGGAGATTGAGAACTTCATTTTACTTTCATTTTTAATTGGCAAAGCATTGTATGAACTTTTCGCATATTGAAAATCCTGTTAAGGTGCATGCTTAGTTGAGAAGTTATTTTGAGCATTCAAAAACTTAATTGCTATGTGTTAACTGTTATTTTTTTTGGTTGGTGACCCTTTACAATTATTGTGGAAATTTGGGCTTTGCCCTCAGATGAGAGTCAGGACGGTCCTACCGGTTCGTACCCTACGGACGGGAATGGAGATGGGAACGCTTGACTGCAGTTACGTTAGGAGGATCTCACGGGGCGCGTGGAGATCACTCAGGGTGTATAGCTTTTTGGTAGGATGATCAGATTATGATGATGTATAGGGGCTAGGTGTCCTTCTTTTTGGATTGGAGTATTTTTAGTTTGGAAAACTGTACTTATACTAATATTGTCAGTTTGACATCTTCTTTGAATGGGTTCCATGTACCATTTGATGTTGTGTAAATGGTTTGGATTTATAATTGGAGAAACTTTTTCCGCTGCTTGTAAATTATAATGTCTCAATTATTAATCCAAAGGCATTTCCTGATTTAATCTTTGTTTTGTTTTTAATTACTTTAAAAAAAAAAAATATATACCCTCGCTTTGAAAAACGGGGTGTTACATGTGTTTTTATATATTTAAAAATATTATAGATGGAAGAAGAAACACCCAACAATTTTTTACCAACTTTGTAACAAAAATGGGTACTTTAATGGTATGAGCCTAAAAAGTCCAATCAAATATACTAGAAAATTATACCTTATACCTCACTTATATTCATACTCCACATTTTATACAAACTATCCATTATACCCCTTTTATTTTATTTAAAAAAAAAATTACCCACTAAATTTTTGGAAAACTTCAAAAAAGGCTTTCCAGAACACATGTTTTTTTTAAAAAAATTGAACTTTGTATCGAAAAACTTAAAAAAAGTTTTCAGTATACAAATTGCAAATTCTCAAAAATACATATGTTTATCGGAAAAAGTTTTCTAGTACACAAAAAACACACTTAGAGTTTAGGGTTTAAACCCTAAACACTACCAAAACACACTTGTGTACCGGAAAACTTTTCAAGTTTCCTGTATACAAAGGTTAGGTTTTAGAGTTTAAACCTTGAATCCAACCAAAACATACTTGTGTACTGGAAAACTTAAAAAAAGTTTTCCAGTACACAAAATCAAATTTTTTAAAACACATGAGTTCTAGAAAACTTTTTTTAAAAGTTTTTCGGAACCAAGTTGAATGTAGTGGAGGTAAAAAAAAATTAAAAAGGGTAAAATAGGTACTTTGTATAAAATGTGAGCGTAGAAGTATAAGTGTGGGGGTACAAGGTATAATTTTCAAGATACTATTGATAAGATACAAAAGAGGACTATTGCGAGGTGGAGTGAAAAAATACAATACCAAAGTTCAATCTAGTAAAATCGTCATGTGATGACCTTGATGTTCATCCATCGGGACTTCCTTGGTGGCCCATGAATACAAAGACAAATTATTCTAAAAGCACCAACATACTATCACCACTCCACATATCACGAATTACAATTAAACCAAATAGTGTTCATCGCCTATCTCAATGTATAGTTACATCTCTAATAACAACAATTCCACCATGACCTCAACGATCATCTCATCAATAATAGAAACAAAATGGAGTCTAGTCACTCTTTAAATTGGGTTGACCCCCATGTATCACACACCTTACTCATTACTCATTATACTTGTTATTTTCTAGCACCCTACCTTACTTTGGCATTAGTATCTTTGCAGGTACACCCCACCACTTGGAGATTGGAGCATACGACAAGTAGGAGCCCAAATCCATATTCCACCAAATTTGGTTCACAATCCACATCACCGTTATTGATGACCAACCTCTTAATTTCATGCAAGAACATTGGCGCTCACCATAGGGCCTCGTCAAAACTTTCTTAGGCCTCAAGATTCCTACAACATGTCAATCATTAGAAGTAGTGTTCCACCAAAACCAACTCAAGAATATCCAAGTCAACACAACAGGGGATCAAATGTTAACAATGGTGATCCCAAACGCCGAATGCCACCACCATGGAGTCAACCTAACACAAATAGAGTATCTTCTCATAGATAGTATTTTTCCTCTTCAACGAAGTAGTACAGAGATGCCAATATATCATTGTCACGATATCCTAGTCGAAACAAAATGGGTGACAAAGGACACAATGGAAGAAATAAAGGTTTAAATCAAAAAACTTAAAAGAAAAATGACAATGAAATGATCAAGGAAGACTGAAACGGTCACAAATTTCCTCTACCGAAAGTGATAATCGTGGAAGTATTGTGATCTCATACTCCGGAAGTGAAGATTCTTCCAAGTTCCACTAGGAGAAAGAAGCACAATGAAGATGTAACGCAACTTCCTTTCCCTATATGTTTCTGCATCCCGATTGTGGAAGAATACGATGGAAAGATGGATCCACAAGAACATCTAACCTCTTTCAATGCTAGAATAAAGCTCCAACGAGCATCTGATGCCTAAAATGCATAGTGTCCCCATGCACCTTGAAAAGAGTTAGGTTATTGTGGTTCTCGCACCTCCCTATATGATCAGTCAAGTCTTGGATGCAACTTGCCAAGATGTTTGTATCTAGGGTTACAATTAGTTGAATAACTAAAAAATGTACAACTTGTTTAGTGGGCTTTATAAAAAGATCAAACAAATCCCACAATTCATTAATGGATCATGGGCATTCAACTAGTAATTGCCAATGACTAAAATTCAAAATCGAAAAGTTGATACAAGAAGGCCACTTACAGAAGTACATAGAAAGAAAAGACATGCACAAAGATACAACAAAGCCTAGGTCAAACAAAAGGAGTTCAAGGTTCCAAAATCCTTGCGAAGGTTCATAATCCCTCAAAAAAAGAAGACTCAAATAAGAAAGAAGAAAACACCTATCACATTCTAAGTTTGCTTGCGCAAAAATAAAAAAACACCTTAGAGCTATTAAGTTTGTTTGCGCCTCAACCCAGATCGTAAACATGCTATCAACTATCACATTCTCAAAAAAGGACTATAGAGACATAGACAAACACCAAGACAATCCAATGGTTATATTTGTGGGTATGGCAAACTGTAATGTCAAACACAACTTAATTGATCAAGGTAGTTCAACCGATATTATGTTCGATGAAGCCTAGAAGTAGTTAAGTCTACCGACCATGATGCCAAAACCCTACAACGGTACTTTGGTAGGATTTTCGAGAGATAGCATTGAAGTCTTAGGGTTCATTGAAATATTGATAATGTTCACAACAGACATAGGAAAAAAGTCAATTCCCGCCAAATTGTTGGTAGTAGAAGGAACCTCAGCTTATAACATGATCGTCGGAAGGCCGATCCTTAGCGGATTAGGGGCCACAATTTCTACACTTCGCTTAGCGATGAAACTCCCTATAGAAAACATGAAGATCACCACAATGTATGCGAATTAATAAATAGTCAGACAATGTTATGTCATTAGTCTTAAAAGCTAAGAAAAGATCCAGAGGGAAAACACATCCATTTTAGGGAATACTAAGAGGAGTGCAAGTTCTTTGAACTAGATCCAAGGGATGACGACAAACATAGGTCGCAACTTCTAGAAGAACTTATGGAAGTTGAAAGAAACGAACCAAAAAATGTTACAGAGGTCGGAACACGACTTGCACTTAAAGAGGAATCTATCTTGATAGAAACACTAAGGGACAACATGGACCTATTCACATGGAGATCCACCAACACGCCTGACATCGATCCAAAGGTGGTTTCCCACCGCCTCGCCATTAACCACACCGTCAAGCTATTTATGCATAAGATAATAAAGTTTGCGGGAGAGAAAAGAGTTGTAGTTTAGGAGGAAACATGAAAGTAGGCAACAAGTGGTTTTATCAAAGAAATCACATACCCGATGTGGCTCGTGAATGTTGTAATGGTGAAGAAAAGTACTAAAAAATGGCAGATTTGCACAAATTATATTGACCTTAACAAAGTGTGTCCAAAAGATTGTATGCATTGTTGAACATAAACATGCTTGTGGACTAGGTTCAAGTCTAGGGAAACAATAAAATCCCAAATTTTAGCAAACTTCGTAGCATAAATGATACACCTGCCAAACCTGGAGCCACGGATCCTCTCTATGGGAGAATCTTCCAAAATCAATGGATGTGGCGCAATGGTGATTTTGGAAGGGCCAAGAGGACTCAATGTGCACTTGGCCCTTCGATTTGATTTCAGAATTAGTAACAATAAATCGAGTACGAAGCCATGATAGGTGAACTAAAACTAGCATGGGAAATGGGAGTATTGCATCTTCAAGTAAATAGTTACTTCCAACTAGTAGCAAATCAGGTCAAAGGTGAATATCAAGCAAAAGAAGACGCACTAATCAATTACCTTAGCAATGTTGAGTCCTTTATGGAAAAAGAAATTTATAAGGAAAATAAATCGGAATAAATTTCTTACAATGTCGGTGTCACTCATCATCGTCGTTCTCTGTCGTTTGTATTTTCTTTCTTGTTCTTGTTTTCCGTATGTGCAACTTCCTTGCTTACTATTCACAATGGGCGTACATTCTTACGACACTGGCCAATTTTCTCCATTAACTGTCCAAAAACTTGATAGTGGTTCAACAAGTGCATTGAATCGTTGCAAGTAATAATACAATTGTAGTACCAAGTGTCGAACACAAAGATTATATTAAATTATTGAATTATATTTTAAGTGAGAGGGATAATTATTATTAGAGACGAGAGGATAAAATATTAGCCTTTGGATTATCTAAACGCTTCTGATTTCATTCCAAATTTAAAAATGCACGTGACCTTACTCAATCTTCTGTTGCTTTGTTTTGTTCCTTCGGTACTCAAAGAAAGCTATCCTTGTATGATTTACATTAATCTTCATCGTAAATTGGTATTGATATTGCTTCGTTGTTTCAGTTCACAATCGTCACTGTAAATTTGTACGAAGAGTTATCATTTCTTTATTTTTCTCTTTGCAAAATTGTCTGCATTAATTTAGTTGTTGATTATAGGATTGAGAAGCGAGAATCGAAGAATCTTCGCGAAAACTTTCAATTTACCATACTAATTATGAATAAGTTAAAATTACCAATATTAATTTTTAATAACAATAAGGAAATCAACGATTGGCATATAGTTTACTGAATTACAATATTATTATGAAGAAGCTCTTAAAATTCCAATATAAAAACAAGAACCAATCTAGTTGAATGTTTGATTAATTTGGAAGAATGGTACATCGTTCGAAGAGGTGGGCCTAAAACTTGAATCTAAACATTGATTCATAAATCCTAATGGAGAGAACATGTGTTTGTGAGCAAAAAGGAAGAAAATGAGAACAAGAAATCAAGAGATACTGAACAGGCGCCGACAATCTGTGGAGAAAGATAAATATTGAATGGTGAACATGTGTCCTTTTGTTAATAGAGGAATTAAATCTTGATCAATTACTTCAACGTAAAGGCTAATATTTCATCCTCTTGCTCTCACAATAATTATTCATCTCATTTTACATTAGAGAAATTTTATAATGACAGTGAGAGAGTTAAATTATATATAATATTTATACATTATATAGTCAATCATCACATACAAGTATTCATTTATTTCATTTACACAATTAAACATGTATATATATACCAACCTCATGCTATGAATGAATACCTTAAGTCTAATGACGTCGTTGCCAAGGATTGTTGACTAATTTTTCAACAAGACAAAGTAGTATACTTAGTTTTATTATTTATTATATTTCAAATTAAAAATATAAGACAAATTATATTTATATAAATTTCCATAAAGTACTTTAAATTGTCATTATTTCTTTTTGGTAATTTCTCTACTATTGAATGTGTTCTCAGTTGTGTATGCAAGGTGAAGATTTAGAATTTCTATTCGATTTAGAAATAGAAAAAATTGCAAAGCTAAACAAGAGAATAGTTAGAGAAGCAAAATAAGTGGGAACAGAGGCATTGAAAGAAACACTTGCTACCGAACTTCCATCAAGTGATTCTAATACTAAGTTAGAAGATATGAATCCATCCCCACGACCTCGACGTGTTCTTGGAGATTTCGGTAGAAGAAAAATCAAGGGGCATATGACTCATGGATAATAAGCTACGGGCACAGTTCCTTTTGAAGTGAAATCATCTATGTTGAGTGTCATGAATAATGAATTGTTCTCAAGTGCTAAAGTTGAAGATCACAATCAACGCTTAACAAATTTCTTTTAAATATGTTGTACAACTAGCCTTCCTAGCATGACTGATGCATAAAGGTTAAAGTTGTTTCATTTCCCATTAACATGGAGAGCTAAAGATTGGATTTCATCCATTCCATTTGGGATGATACATACTTAGGATGATTTGGAGGAAAAATTTATTAATAGGTAATTTTTAGTTTCAAAGTTTATTTAGAAAAGGGCGAAAATCAAAAGTTTCGAGGAAAAGGATGCTGAGAACTTATATGATGCCTGAAAGAGGTATAAATTGCTTGTTAAGAGGTGTCCAAGGCATGGGTTTGATGAGTTTATGCAAACATTTTTCATGGGTTAAGACCTCAAACAAGGATGATGTTGGATGCTTCAACCGAGGGATCTTTGGGCATGTGAATTGTGTAAGAGGTTGTGAGTTTGATTGAACATATGGCATCAATTAAGTATCGGGTACAACATGATAGAAGATCGTCCATAAAAGGTTTGCTTGAAGTGGATGCCAACAATACTACGTTCGTTGCACCAAAAACATTGTCTTCTAAAATATACAAGCAAACTAAGTAGTAAAGGTGATTCTTAGTTCTAAAAAAGTACCGTGGTTGCTGCACAAACAAGTTATCAAGTGTGATTTTTGTGGTGTAGGTCATGAGAATGGTGAAAGTAGCCCGAAAGAAGATGAAAAGGTTATCTTGATGGGAAGTCAACAATGACAAGGTTGAAATGCATATTTCAACACCTGTAATTAGGGTGGATGAATCATTCTAATTTCTCCTTGAAAAACGAAGGACCAGGTTCCAACCAACAAGTTCAACAATAGAAGAAATGACCATTATTGGAAGAAATTCTTAATAAGTTTATGCATGTCGCTTAATCATCACGAGAGAAATAATAGGAGGTCAACAAGAGTCAAATGGGGCAATTATCCAAGAAAATAGCAGAAAAATCTAGTGGGAGTTTATCCAGTAACACATTTGATAATCTCAATAATGAAAAGTACCAAAGCCACAAGTTTGAGAATTGGAAAAGTGACTTCACCACCTACTCCAAAAAAAAAAATGGAAGAGGTGGTAAGAAGTCAACTAGAGCGAGAAAAGATAGAAGAATCAAAATTTGAGGGTACATAGGTCAAAAAGGATGCAAATACATCAATGTTGATCGATGAAAGTTCAACATTGAAGAAGTCACAAATTCAAATACTAAAAGTGGGGGATAAGCCTAAAATCGTTATCCCTTATGTGAAATTACCGTACCCTCAAGGGAAGAAGAAGAAGAAGAAAAGAAAATGATGAGCAATTTGCGAAGTTCATGGAGATTTTCTCTCAGTTGCAGATAAACATTCCTTTTCTGAGGCATTGGAGAAAATGCCTACTTATGTTAAAATTCATGAAGGAGTTGTTGACCAAAAAGAGGAAATTCAATGAAGAAGAAGAAATTTCACTTATTGAGAGGTGCAGTGCCATTGTTAAGAGGAAGCTTCCTCCAAAGTTTAAAGATCTAGGTAGTTTCACTATCCCTTGTAATATTGGTAAAGTAAATATTGGAAAAGCTCCTTATGATTTAGATGCCAACATAAATCGCATGCCGTTATCAATGACGCAAAAGCTAGAAGGTGGGGAATGCATACCTACAAGAATGTCCGAACATCTTACTAATAGGCCTATCAAGCGTGCTTATTGTTAGAACCAAGTTGATTTAAAGATCTTTGACCTTTACTTATTTTGATGATAACAAAATTATTTTGTGGAAACAATTTAAAGCACTAACGTTCTGTTTTAGTGTGCATTATCCATATAAGGTTATTCTATATGAGTTCACGTTACATCCTCTGATCTTTTGTTTTAAGTTAAACGAACACAAAGTCTCCACTCTATTCTCTACAATCTATGTCTTGTTAACATGCTCTAAAATGTGCCTCTAGTGACTTTATCTAATATAAGAAATTCTCTGATTAGTTTGGCTTTGTTAATCATAACAAGCATCTGGTTCTCAATAATTGTAAAGGTCACCAACCGAAATTAACAAATATCACATAACATTTAAATTTTAAATGCACAAAACAACCTTTCATCTTATCATACTCCTTGAAAGGGTTTTCATATGTCAAACATTCATAAACAAGTTGAAAAAAGAAGTTTTTAACAAAACTACACTGTCATATTTGAATACAACATCTTTGTATTCGAATATAGTGTTGTTTTGCAAGTCAGTAGCAAAACCAGCACATCTGTATTCGATTACAACATCCTTGTAGCCGAATACAAATGCAATTCAGAAGTTAGTAGCAAAAACAGGATGTTTGTATTCGACTACAACATCCTTGTAGCCGAATACAGATGCAGAAAAACAACAGAATTCGGTTTTGAAACGTTTCGAAAAGGTTTCAAAATCAATCAACACTTACAACAAATCCAAAACAATCACACTTAACAATTAAGGCACAATAACAACAACAACTGAGTATCCAGACACAATCACCATAGCATATCAAACACGACTCGCGTGCCAAGCACCCTAATGCAATGCGTATATGCCAAAATGCATGAATTCCGGAATTTCCAAACCAAAACCCTCCTCGAAAGGGGCGTAAATCGTAATTGTATCGCCTATCACAGGCCTGCACGATTTACTAAAGTGTCGCCTATCACATGCCTTACACTGTTTTCTAGAGTGCAATCGCTCACAAATCAACACATTCTAGAGTGCAATCTCTCACAGATTAGCACGATGCGATAATCCCCGCAAGGATAAGATGAACCAACAAATCACATGGCATCATTTTGTGGCCCATCATGGTCACCACTATCACCATGGTACCATCGCGATCACCATTTACTATGAAATGCATGAGCATACTCTAACTCTTTCCACAACAATCATTAAGTAAATATAGATACTAAGAGATTCCCCATTTTTAATACTCATTTAACACTAATGATTTTTAAATTCACACAGAGCATACTCAAACATTTATTTTCCACCACCACACATCAAATTTAACCCACAATTCACATTAAATTCGATCAATTCAAATTCCACAAAAATCACACCAAGCTCAATCATCAATCATCCATAAATTTCCACAAAATTCAAACATAACTCATGCCAAATTCATCTTCACAAAACACACCTCAAACATCTCAAATTACATTTCCTCAAACACACATAGATGACTTAAATTCATTTTCCACCAATTCACATAATCGCATTAAATTCATTTTCTACAATTTCACCCGCCAAATACATCAAATTTATTTTCCACAAACACACACATAGCCTCCTATATGTAAGCTAAAAATTTGGAAGAAGCCCTTACCTTAACAGTAGCTTTAAAGTGCGATTACGGTACCGCGATCAATTCTGATAAAATCTCCGCTCGGTCGTCACTTCCAAAGTTTGTTCACTAGCTCCGTAGCGGGAAGATGAGCAACTTTCCCTTCTATCTCTTCACGAAATAAGGCTTAGATCTAGAAGAAATATGGAGGTTTGTGTTTGACGGTTTTGAAACCCCTAACACCGTTTTTCTTCATTTTCGAATCAAAGAAGAAGAATGAAGTTGAGAAATCTTTGTTTTCTCACCCACCAAGCCTTGGGTTTCTTTTTTTGAAGCAAAAGAAAGCAAAAGAAGAAGAAGTAACGAGGAGGAAGAACGAGATTTTACGAGGCAGGGAGAGGAAAACGTTTTCTTTCCTTTTTTTTTCTTCGGGTTTCTTTCTTTTCCTTTTCTCTCCTTTTTCCTTTTCCTTTCCTTCCTTTTTCCTTTCCAACACACACACACATATAGATATATATATATATATATATATATATATATATATATATATTAATTAAACAAAACCAATATCTAGATATTTGTAAAAATCATCATTTCCACATCACCTCCCATCACTTCTCAAACCATTTTGATAAAAATATCTACTCTCGTCGCAACTCTATTGACAGATAAATTTTTTAGCAACCCGAGATATTTTTAACAAAACTGCCTGGTATTAAATTCTTCGTAACATAAATAAATTATTTTTCGACCAAAGATTCACCGTACTTAATCTAATTTATTTATCGACGAATAATTTTGATCGGGGCATCAAAAGATATTTTTGGGCATTAAACTCACAAAATATCAATAACTTGGCCAAAAAGCCTCAAAGTTCAATACCAGAATACATAAATTTGAATTTAAAACTAAGGGTCTTACAAATTTAGCCTTGTTAAAACTGTTTTAAAGTGAAACACAATTCAAACCCTTTCTTTCTTGTGTTTTTCGGTCTACATTGGGAATCATTGCTCATTCTCAAAGTTGAGTGCTTTGTTGGAACCAAGTTCATTTGTATAGTTAGAGTTTTTATGATAACAAAAGTATTTTGTGAGAACAATATATTTGACTTCTAAGAGTATGAAAGAAGATATGGCCAAGATTTGTACAAGATTTGATCAATATTTATCTACAACAAAATTTGAACAGAATAAATCTAAAAAAATTTCAAACACAATCTGAACAAAATACAAACATAATCAATTTAAAGAGTTTACAATCCTAATCTAAACAAATAAAGAACCCAATCAATTTGAAGAATTCATAAACGCAATCTGAACAAAATACAATTCAAAATTAAATAAGGACTAAATTAAAGCCCAAATTTTAACAATAAATAGATACTTAAGGCTTAAGAAGAAAATCATCGAAAAGCAGGAAAAAAAGTAGTCTTAGAGTTCAAAGAGAGAAACACTTGTTCGAATGAGAAATATTATCGAAGAGTTGTTTTCTTAGAGTGTGAGAGTTATTATTATTATTATTATTATTATTATTATTATTATTATTATTATTATTATTATTATTATTATTATTATCAACTTTTTAAAAATCAACTAATCAAGTTCCAATCTTTTGTATCCAACCCGATAGTGGTTTAGTTTCTTCTTCAATTTGGGATTGTCAAGTTGTTAGGAGAAGACTTCGCTTATAATGTCAAAGTGGTTAGTTATTCAAAATTTTGGGGTTGATAGGCTATTTGGGAAGACTGACTTGGAGGGTCAGGTGCTTTGTAATTCAATGTATTTGAATTAGTGGATTAAAGCCTTCTAAAGGGACTAGATGTAGACAAGTTGGTGGTGAACCAAGATAAATCTACGTGTCAAATTGTTTATACTTTCATTGTTTACTGCCTCTGAATCTGATTGCTTCTAGTCCAAGTAAGTCACCAAAACTGAACAAGTTTTTTATTTATTTATAAATTATAAAAATTTATCAACTTAGGCAACCACAATTCAACCCCATTCTCGTGTTTGCACCTTCAATTGGCATCAGACCTCGGTCTCAAGGCTGAGCACTTTATAGTGTTTGAGAAAATATCCAAGGGTTCAATATGTCTGGATTTAGTAAAGAAGCTGCTGGAGGAAACATCAACAATCCACCTCTATTTGATGGCGAACGTTTTGAGTATTGGAAAGACATGTTGAGAAGTTTCTATATTTCACAAGATCCTAAACTTTGGGACTTGGTGGAAGATGGTTATATTGCTCCGAAGAAAACTGATGGTATTGAAATACTTAGAAATGACATGAATCCTGATCAGAAGAAGATGTACAAGATGCATCGTAAGTGTTGATTATTCATGATAAATGCAATTAGCTTCAAGGAGTTTGACAAGTGCACCAACAAGGAGACATCAAAGAGCATTTATGATAATATGATTCTGACCCATGAAGGAAACAAGCAAGTTCAAGAAGCAAAGGAAAACCTCCTAGTCAAAAAGTATGGGTTGTTCAAGATGGAAGAATATGAAGACATCAAAATAATGTTTTCTAGATTCCAGATCCAGCTCATGACTAAAGGTACTTGAGAAGAGTTATACTATTGCTGATCATTTGAAGAAAATCCTTAGGAATCTGACAAGCAAGTGAAGACCTAAGATCATTACCATTCTAGAAGCAAAGGATCTGAATACTCTTAAGCTAGAGGAATTAATCAGCTATATCAAATCAGATGAAATTGAGCTTGAATAAGATGAGCCCAAGAAGAAGAACAAGATTCCGACCTTGAAATCCAAGCATAAGAGGAAAGGGAAAATCAGAATCAGAGGATAGTGATTTAGATGATCAGAATATGAACTAAGAGGAAAGGGAAATGGCCTTCATATCCAGAAGAATTAAGAGGATGTGGCACAACAAGAGGAAATATTTCCCTCAGAAAGATTCCAAGCAGTTCAATAGAGGAAACAATGAAAATTTTGACAAGAAAAATATTATCTGCTATGGGTGCAACGAATTTGGACATATCAAGTCAGGTTGTCCAAATCTAAAAAAAGGGAAACACCAGAGGAAATATTCTAGACTCAAGAAGAAGAGTATGATGGCTACATGTGATGATTCTGATGAATGCTCTAACGATGAACAAGCAAATTTGGCTATAATGGCTCATACCAACTCCGCCTTTGGATCCAAAACATATGCTGACTTTGGAAGTGAATCAACCAATGAAGAAATTGAGGTATTTTATGTGTTTACTCGATATGGTTTAGTTGCTGCTATAAATGATTTTTTAAATAAGAATCACAAATTGTCTTTAAAACTGAAAACACATAGAAAAGAAAATGCAAACCTAACTGAAAAAGTTAATGTGTTAAAGAATCAAAGTGTTGAATTTAAAACAACAAATGCAACTTTGAAAACTTATATTACTGAACTAAAAATAGCAAATGCAACTATGAAAATTGATATTGCTGAACTTAAGGCTTAAAATCTAACTCTGAAAAATAATCATAGTTCAACATTAATTTAAATTATCACATGTAACTCTGATAAGGATGAAGAAGTATTTCAAAATTTTCTTGCTAATGGTAGGGAATGAAGCAAATATGCTTCTAAAATTTATGGAGTTAGTAGAAATGGTAAAAGAGGTATAGGATTTGAATAAATTGTAACTTAACCTAAACATATTCCCATTGATATCTTTTGTACTGTTTGCTCTAAGAAAGGTCAATCAAATCATGGTACCTTTCAAGACTAACAAACCAAGGTCCCAACCAAATTTGGGTGCCTAAGAATAAAATTGTCTATCTTGCAAATGTCCTTAGAAATAAAGTTAAAACACCAATTATGGTACCTGGACAGTGGATGCTCACAACATATGACAGGAGAAAAGTCTATCTTCCAAGAACTAACACTAAGCAAAGGAGGCACAACGACTTTTGAAGGAAAGCAAAAAGGTCAGATCATTGATCAAGGTACAATTGGTAATGGTATTTCCCCTTCTATTAAAGATGTCTTGTTTGTTAAAGGTCTTAAGCATAATTTATTAAGTATTAGTTAGTTAAGTGATAATAATTATGATATTACATTCAATCAAAAAATATGCAAGGCAATTAGTCAGAAATATAGATATGTACTCTTTATAGGTCAGAGGCAAAACAACACTTATAAGATAAATCTGTTTAGTCTAGATAAATTTGGTAATGGTACTTCCCATTCTATTGAAGATGTCTTGTTTGTTAAATGTCTTAAGCATAGTTTATTAAGTACTAGTCAGTTAAGTGATAATAATTATGATATTATATTCAATAAAAAAAAGAAAGGAAAATACTCATAAAGATGTATTTGTACTCCTTACAGGTCAGAGGCAAAATAACATTTATAAGATAAATTTGTTTAGTCTAGAGAAAAAAGAGGTTAAGTGGATTATGTCAATATATGCAGAGAAACTAATTTGGTACAAAATATTAGATCATGCAAACGTCAGATTAATTTCAAAATTGAACTTCAAATAGTTAGAGGTCAACCTAAGCTTAGTTACAAAACTGAAATTATGTGTGAAGCTTGTCAAAAAGGAAAACAAACAAATAACTCTTTTACTCCTAAGAACCCAGTCTCTACCTCAAAGCCCCTTGAGCTCTTACACATAGATCTCAATGGTCCAGTGAAAACAACCTCTCTAAGTGGAAAGAAATATGGCTTTGTTATAGCAGATAATTACACTAGGTGGACATGGGTATAATTCTTAAGAAGTAAGGATGAATCCCACAAAGTGTTTATTACATTTTGCAAACAAATAATGAATGAAACATGTCTTAATATTGTAACAATTAGAAGTGATCATGAAGGAGAATTTAAAAACAAGTTCTTTGAAAGTTTTTGTGATGAGAATGGAATTCATCACAACATCTTCTCTCTTAGAACACCCCAACAAAATGGAGTTGTAGAAAGAAAGAATATATCACTCTAAGAAATGGCCAAAACCATGTTAAATGATATGAATGTTGCAAAACACTTTTGGGTGGAAGCAATTAGTATTGCATGTTATATTCAAAATAGAGTCTTAATTAGATCTATATGAATAAAACACCAAATGAATTAAGGAAAGGTAAAAAGCCTAACATCTCTTATTTTGAACAATTTGGTTGTATTTGTTATATGTTGATCACTAAAGATAACCTTGGTAAATTTGATTCTAGATCTCAAAAAGTGTACCATCATTGAATACTTTTGAAAGATCTAAGGCTTATAGAGTTTTAATAGGGAAAATCATATTTTGGAAAAATCCATACATGTTAAATTTAATGACAAACAACTTGACTTTGAAAAATCAAAGCAAGATGATGATAGTGCAGGTTTATTGGAACTAGAGGAAGCAGATGCAGAAAAACCAAAAGAACTTGAAAATTCAGAGGATACAAGAAAATAAGAAGAATATGATAAATCTTCAAAGGATGAATATGAT
Organism: Cicer arietinum; assembly: GCF_000331145.2. NCBI lineage: Eukaryota > Viridiplantae > Streptophyta > Magnoliopsida > Fabales > Fabaceae > Cicer > Cicer arietinum. The sequence goes on from NC_021164.2 coordinate 29,750,735, forward strand.
CAAGTCAGAAACAATGAAGACAAGTCAGAAGGAAGATCTGGATGGAAGTACAAGTCATCTCATTCTAAAACTCTAATCATTGGAAGTGCAAGTGATCATTTTAGGATCAAATCATGACTAAAAGAAACCACTTTGTTTGGCTTACTCTCATCAATTGAGCCTATTTTTATTGATGAAACATTGGTAGATGATGGATGGATTCTTGCAATGCAAAAAGAGTTAAATGAATTTAAGAGGAATGATGTTTGGGATCTAGTACCTAGACTAAAGAAGAAAATGATTGGAACCAAGTGAGTTTTCAGAAACAAGTTAAATGAAAAAGGTAAAGTGGTCAGAAACAAGGCAAAACTTGTCGCACAAGGCTACAATCAACAAGAGGGCATTGATTACACTTTGACATTTTCTCTAGTAGCCATGTTAGAAGATATTCGCATCCTACTTTCTTTTGCTGCAAATAATAACATTACATTATTTCAAAGAGATATTAAAAGGGCTTTTCTAAATGGTTATATAAGTGAAGAAGTCTATGTCAAACAACCCCCAAGTTTTGAAAGTTCTGAATTTCCAAATCACGTTTTTAAATTTAGGAAATCTTTGCATGGTCTAAAACAAGCACCTAGGGCATGGTATAATACACTTAATAACTTCTTGCTTAAAAATAACATTGGAAGAGGGCAAGTAGATAATGCACTTTTTAGAAAATAAATAGGAGATGACATTCATATTATTCATATTTATGTTGATGACATCATATTTAGATCTAGTAATGGCACTCTTTGCCAATAATTTTATGAGTTAATGCAGCTTTAATTTCAAATGAGTTTGATGGAAGAACTTAAGTTCTTCTTAGGGATACAAATTCAGCAAAGTCAAAAAGGTATATACATTCATCAAACTAAATATACAAAAGAGCTTCTTAGGAAGTTTAAGATGAGTGATTGCAAACCTATGGCTACACCAATGCTCCCTACTTGTTCACTTGAAAAAGATGATTCAGGCGAAAAAGTTGACCAAAAAATCTATAGAGGAATGATAAGATCCGTACTTTACCTTACCGCTTCCAGACCTGACATCATGTTTAGTGTATGTGAATGTGCAAGATTTCAAGTTAACCCTAGGAAATCACATTTAACGGCTGTTAAGAGAATCCTTAGATACCTAAAAGACACTATCAACCTTACCTTGTTCTACAAGAAATCTCCTAAGTACAAACTTAGAACTTAGTGAATAATACTATTCTGATTACGGTGGAGATAAACTTGAGAGAAAAAGCACTAGTGGCAACTGCATCTTTTTAGGTGACAACATAACATCTCGATCAAGTAAAAGAAAAAACACCATTGCACTGTCAACAGTAGAGGCTGAATACATTTCAACAAATGGCTGCATTTCTAAACTACTTTGGATGAAGCATCAACTTGAAGACTACAAAATCCTAGAAACCAACATTCTCATCTATTGCGATAACATTTTCTGCCATTTGTCTAACCAAAAACCCTATCTTACATTCTAGAGCTGAACACATAGAGATCAAACACCACTTCATTAGGATCTTTGTTCAAAAGGGGTACTACCTGAAGATAGGTTTGACTTCATCAAGAAAAACATAAGCCTTACCTTCATACCTGATTGATGTCGTGATAACTTCAAAGTAGTTTTGCTTTAGATTAGTTATTATATTTTCTTGTAATATGTTATATTCATTTTATTAAAAGAAAATGAAAAATGAAAGAAAAAAAGTCTCACTTTCAAGTCTTTTTTTTTATGACAAAAGGGGGAGAAAGATATTAGATAAAGTGGGGGAGAAAATGATACTTAGACTTAGGGGGAGCCCTAAGTTAAGAGGAGTCAAAGAAATACAAAGAAAAGTTTTAATCCAAAATTAAAGTTTTGTTAATATAAAAAAGGGGGAGATTGTTGGAACCAAGTTCATTTTATACTTAGAGTTTTTATGATGACAAAATTATTTTATGAGAACAATATATTTGACTTCAAATATTATGAAAGAAGATATGGTCAATATTTATTGAAGATTTGAAGAAAATTTGATGAAGACTCGATCAAGATTTATCTACAAAAAAATATGAACACAATCAATCTGAACAATTTACAAACGCAATATGAACAAAATACGAACTGGATGTAGCCAAGTTATTGGTGAACCAGGATAAATCTACGTGTCAAATTATTTATGCTTTCATTGCTTGCTGCCTCTGAATCCGATTGCTTCTACTACAACTAATTCACCAAAATTGAACTAGTTTTTTATTTATTTATAATTTATCAAAAAGTTATCAACTTTGGCAATCACAATTCAACCCCATTCTCGTGTTTACACCTTCATTCTTAACCGTGTATGAGTAAAGATCTATGCTATTATGACTAACTCTGGTGACGAAGTTACATGTGGAAACCTTAACAACCCTTCTCTGTTTGATGGAGAAAGATTTGAGTACTAGACTGACAAGCTCAGAAGTTTCTATATCTCTCATGATCCTGAACTATGTGACATAGTCTAAGATGGCTATAATGATCCAAAAGAAATAATACAGGATGCATCATAAAGCCAAAACTTTAATTGTAACACCCCGATTTTCAAAGCGAGGGTGTATTTTTTTTCAAAAGGGATTAATATAAAACAGAGAAACAATTAAGGTAATACCTTCAGATAAATAATTGAGTCATTATAATTTACCAGCAGCGGAAAAGTTTCTCAAAATATGAATCCAAAATATTTACACATCAAAAAGTGGTACATGTAACCCATCGAAAATAACATGTCAAGCTGACAATATTAGTATAGGTACAGTCTTCCATTTTAAAATAAATACAATTCAAAAGAAAGACGTCCATTCCCTCTATGTCAACCTAATCTGATCATTCTCCAAAACAAACTAAACGCCCTGAGTGATCTCCACGCACCCCGTAAGATCCTCCTAACATAGCTCTAGTCAGGCATTCCCCTCTACATTCCC
>NC_021164.2:29754197-29757106 GCF_000331145.2 Cicer arietinum
AGAGAAGTCCACCCCAAAGTGTTCCAAAATCCGGGAAACTTCCTTCGCATATGGTAATCCAATTGCCTCTCGGGATCCAAACATAACAGATTTCACAAAGTATGCCCAATTTAGTTGACAACCTTCATACATGAAATTCATAATTTGTAATTCAAACTCCGAAATGTGGGAGTAATTTCCAGCCTTTGGAACTAGAATGTAGCTAAGGAAATAGTGCAAAAGGCGATTATCAACGGTAAGATTTCCCACTCCATACAGTTGCTGTGCATATTTGGAACTAGCCTGAGTCCGCTTTTGTTCCATTGTGCGTCTGTCAAACCGACATAGGGCAACATATGCATCATACTTAGAGATATCAGCCCATTCACACAAGTTGTTGGGACAAAACTTTTGACCTTTAAAAGGAATGTTCAGAATTTCGCCTATGGTTTTGGTATTGAACCGAATGATTTTACCCTTAACTCGAGATACCAGCATTTTTCCATCTTGGATGAGATTGCAATAAAAAAACCCTAACTAAGTCAGGATAAACAGGACCTTTGTAACCAATAAACTCTTCAACATGTTGTGCTTTGAGAAACTCAGGAAACTTAAAGGCAGAGAAAGAGTTTAAAGTACCATATTTTGGAATGATAAGGCGCTTGTCGGAGTAGAATGTGCGAAAACGATCAATTTCTTCTGGTGTGTGTAGAAGCCGAGATAAATCCGTGATGTTGGGATTCCATGTTCGTTTTCTTGAGGGACCCACTGCTGCATGCTTGGTTCTTGGTTGTAAGACCCATAGTTTTTAAATCCTAAATTATGCAATTTTAGGGTATTTTGTGTGGAATTTCTTAGGCTGTTAGCCCAGTTTTTGGTATTGAGTGAGTTAAATGCCAAAAATATATTTTTGGAAATTGGATTAAAATTATTTGTCTGAAAATAATTTACTTCCATTACGAAGGATTTAATATCGGGCAACTTTGTTAAAAATATCTCGGGTTGCTGAAAATTGTACCGGACAATTGAGTTGCGACAAGAGTAGATATTTTTAGCAAAATAGTTGAGATGGATGTGAGAGTTGTTAGATATTTATTGATTTAGTTGTAATTATATATATGAATATATATGAATATATATATGTATATATATGTAATTGAATATATTGTATATATATTCATATATATGTATATATATGAATATATATATATTGAGTAATATATATGTATAAAGTAAGTAATATATATATATATGTTAGAAAGAATAGCAAACAGAGGAAGAAAAGACACGCTCCAATCTCGCAAACCCTCATTCTCTTTTTTTTTTTTCTTTCATTGGTTTTGCTTTCTTTTTCTTTCTTTGGCTTCAGGAATAGAAACCCAAGGATTAGTGGGTAAGAAAGCAAGGATTTCTCAGCTTCATACTTCCTCGTTGTTTCGAAAACAAAGAAAAACGGTGTTAGGGATTTCAAAACCGTCAAATACAAACCTCCCCATTTCATCTAGATCTAAGCTTCATTTCGTGTAGAGATAGAAGGGAAAGTTGCTCACTACCATGCTACGGTGCTAGTGAACTAAATTGGGAGCGACGTTGCGAGCAGAGATTTTATCGGAATTACTCGTGGTACCGTGTTCGCACGTTAAAGCTAACGTTAAGGTAAGGGCTCCTCCCAAACTTTTAGTTTGCATTTAGGGACTTATATGTGATGGTGTAATGAGTATTAAGAATGGGGAATCTCTTAATGTCTTGTTTACTTAATGTTTTGTTTTGAAAATCGTTTAAGTTAAATGAGTATTAAGAATGGGGAATCTCTTAATGTCTTGTTTACTTAATGTTTTGTTTTGAAAATCGTTTAAGTTAAATGAGTATTAAGAATGGGGAATCTCTTAATGTCTTGTTTACTTAATGTTTTGTTTTGAAAATCGTTTAAGTTAAATGAGTATTAAGAATGGGGAATCTCTTAATGTCTTGTTTACTTAATGTTTTGTTTTGAAAATCGTTTAAGTTAAATGAGTATTAAGAATGGGGAATCTCTTAATGTCTTGTTTACTTAATGTGTGTTTGAGAAAATCGTTTAAGTTAAATGAGTATTAAGAATGGGGAATCTCTTAATTTCTTCTTTACTTAATGTTTGTTTTGGAAAATCGTTTAAGTTAAATGAGTATTAAGAATGGGGAATCTCTTAATGTCTTGTTTACTTAATATTCGTTTTGGAAAACGTTTAAGTTAAAAGAGTATTAAGAATGAGGAATCTCTTAATATTTCTGTTTACTTAAAGTTTATTTTGAAAATCGTTTAAGTCAAAAGAGTATTAAGAATGGGGAATCTCTTAATATTTCTGTTTGCTTAAAGTTTGTTTTGAAAATCGTTTAAGTTAAAAGAATATTAAGAATGGGGAATCTCTTAATATTTCTGTTTGCTTAATGTTTGTTGTGAAAATCGTTTAAGTTAAAAGAATATTAAGAATGGGGAATCTCTTAATATTTCTGTTTGCTTAATGTTTGTTGTGAAAATCGTTTAAGTTAAAAGAATATTAAGAATGGGGAATCTCTTAATATTTCTGTTTGCTTAATGTTTGTTGTGAAAATCGTTTAAGTTAAAAGAGTATTAAGAATGGGGAATCTCTTAATATTTCTGTTTGCTTAATGTTTGTTGTGAAAATCGTTTAAGTTAAAAGAGTATTAAGAATGGGGAATCTCTTAATATTTCTGTTTGCTTAATGTTTGTTGTGAAAATCGTTTAAGTTAAAAGAGTATTAAGAATGGGGAATCTCTTAATATTTCTGTTTGCTTAATGTTTGTTGTGAAAATCGTTTAAGTTAAAAGAGTATTAAGAATGGGGAATCTCTTAATATTTCTGTTTGCTTAATGTTTGTTGTGAAAATCGTTTAAGTTAAAAGAATATTAAGAATAGGGAATCTCTTAATATTT
>NC_021164.2:29763182-29769365 GCF_000331145.2 Cicer arietinum
CTTTTTGATAACATTCTGATATTGCTTTTTCAGATCAAGACCAAAAGATTATTCATAATCAATAAGAGAGCTGAAAAAGAATTCTTGAGAGAAAAAGACAATGATCTCACAAACACTCAAATGAACAACCAGATTATTGTGTGAGATACATTGATAGAGATTGAAGACAAATGTAACACCCGGTTTTTCAAAGCGAGGGTATATTTTTTTTTAAAAGTAATTAAAAACGAACAAAGAAATAAATCAGGAAATGCTTTTGGATAAATAATTGAGTCATTATAATTTACGCAGCGGAAAAGTTTCTCCAATTATAAATCCAAAACATTTACATAACATCAAATGGTACATGGAACCCATCCAAAGATGATATCAAACTGATAATATTTGTATAAGTACAGTTTTCCAAACTAAAAATACTTCAAACCAAAAAGAAGGACCCCTAGTCCCTATACATCATCCTAATCTGATCATCCTACCAAAAAGCTATACACCCTGAGTAATCTCCACGCGCCCCGTGAGATCCTCCTAACGTAACTGCAGTCAAGCGTTCCCATCTCCATTCCTGTCCGTAGGGTACGAACCGGTAGGGCCGTCCTGACTCTCATCTGAGGGCAAAGCCCAGATTTCCACAATAGTTGTAAAGGGTCACCAACCAGAAAATAACAGTTAACACATAGCAATTAAGTTTTTGAATGCTCAAAACAACTTTTCAACTAAGCATGCACCTTAACAGGATTTTCAATATGCGAAAAGTTCATACAGTACATTGCCAATGAAAATGAAGGTAAAATGCAGTTCTCGATCTCCTAATTAACACATAATAAAACAAGACATGGATAGATTCATGAGCAATTAATCATACAACTAAAACTGAGGATTTTCACTGAGCCAATCGATTGGGCAATCGATTGGGGTGAAGATTTTTAATGAAAATAGAATCCTGGGCTGAATCAATCGATTTGGCAATCGATTGACAGGATAACGGAGCCCCTGACTTAATACCAATCGATTTCCAAATCGATTTCCTGAAGGTTTTTAGTGAAATTTTGAACTCTGGCTTGATTCAATCGATTGGGCAATCGATTGACAGGATAGCTGAGCCCCTGACTTAATGGCCAATCGATTGGGCAATCGATTTCGTAAGGGATTTTTCGAAAACTGATTACAAAATCGATTGGCTAATCGATTTTGTTCATTTGGCCAAGCCCCTGACTTCCATCCAATCGATTGGGAAATCGATTTCCCTGATCATTTTTCCAAAAATTCATGAATTAACCTAAGTCATTCCTAATCAAGTTCACAACTTAACACTTAGCAATTTCTACGCGATTACCACGGCAATTGGGATCTCGATAACCATCTTACTTACACACAATAATCAACACATAACACTTAGCATTTTCAACGCAATTAACACGATAAATCAAATTCAAATCACTCAATCATAAAACTCAATCAAACACGACTCGTGTGCCAAGCACCCTAATGCAATGCGTATATGCCAAAATGCATGGACTCGGAATTCCAAACCAAAACCCTCCTCGAAGGGCCGTAAATCATAATTGTACCGCCTATCGCAGGCCAAAGTACCAATTACCGAGGTGCCACCTATCACGGGTCAGCACGATTTACTAAAATGCGTAAATCATAAACGTACCACCTATCACGGGTCAGTACAGTTTACCGAGGTGTCACCTATCACGGGTCAACACGATTTACTAAAAGAAAAAGCGGGAATCGTAAACGTACCGCCTATCACAGACCAGTACTGTTTACCTAGGTGCCACCTATCACGGGTCAGCACAATTCACCAAAAATGTAAATCGTAAATGTACCACCTATCACGGGTCAGTACAGTTTACCAAGGTGTCACCTATCACGGGTCAACACGATTTACTAAATAGTAACTCGTAAACGTACCACCTATCACGGGTCAGTACAGTTTACCAAGGTGTCACCTATCACGGGTCAACACGAATTACTAAATAGTAAATCGTAAACGTACAACCTATCACGGGTCAATACAGTTTACCAAGGTGTCACCTATCACGGGTCGACACAATTTACCAAATGAAATGCATGAGCATACACAGACTCCATTCACAACAATCGTTAAGCAAATGCAGATATTAAAAGATTCCCCATTTTTAATACCCATTTAACTTAAACGACTTTCAAACAACATTAATTAAATAAGTCATTAAGAGATTCCCCGTTCTTAATACCGATTTAACTTAATGATTTTCAAAACAAAACGTTAAGCAAACAGTCATATTAAGAGATTCCCCATTCTTAATATACTTTTGACTTAAACGATTTTCTCGCAAAACATTCAGTAAACGAGTCATTAAGAGATTCCCCATTCTTAATACTCATTTACCGAAACGATTTTCAAAAACGATAGTTAAGTAACCGAGACATTAAGAGATTCCCCATTCTCAACGCCCAGTTAACTTAAACATTTTCCTCAAATACACATTAAGTAAACCGAGGTATTAAAAGATTCCCCATTTTTAATACTCGTTTAACTCTAATGGTTTTCAAATTCCACAGAAACAAATTCAAACATACTTTCACATTCAAACCATAATTCACAACAACCACACCAATTAACAAACATCAAGTACGAACACACCAAATACAACGAACACAAATCACGCAACATAACACCCAGATACATCAAATTTCATTTACCACGAAACATTCATCACTATAAACAAAACCTAACTCTAAGGTTTTACCCATAACGCCCTAGTTTCGTTTTTCCCCAAATCGATACATTTAACCCTAACAAATTCCTTCCCACACAACTACAGATAAGTCCCTAATGCAAGCTAGAAGTTTGGAAGGAGCCCTTACCTCAACGTTAGCTTTATCGTGCGTTTCCGGTACCGCGAGAAATTCCGGTAAAATCTCCGCTCGCAACGCCGCTTCCAAATTAGTTCACTAGCACCGTAGCGTGGTGGTGAGCAACTTTCCCTTCTATCTCTTCGAGAAATGAGGTTTGGATCTAGAAGAAACGGAGGGGTTTGTGTTTGGATCTCAAAACCGTTTTTCTTCGTTTTCGAATCAAAGAGGAAGAGTGGAGTTGCGAAAACCTTGATCTAACTCTCACCCAACCTTGGGTCACTAGCTTTGAAGAAAAGGAAGCAACGAAAACGAAAAATGGAGAAGGATGGAATTTTGGGTTTTGCTCGCGTGAGGTTCAGAGGAAGGAGATGGAAATTTGGAAATTTCCTTCCTTTCTTTTTCTTTCCTTTGTTTTTCCTTTCTTCCTTTTTCCTTCCTTCCTTTATATACTATTTTCTTTTCCTTTTCCTTCCTTCTAGTTTTCCTTTCTTTTTCCCTCCAAACAAACATATATAAATATAATAAATATAACTTAACAAATATCTCAAAATCTAGATATTTATTAAATTACCGTTTCACCCGAAACGCCTTAAATTCACCGTAAAGTATTTTCCGCAGTTAAATTCAATTTATTTATCGACGAGAAATTCTAATTGGCATCGAAATACCTTTTTGATCATAAAACTCCAGAATATTATTAACTTTGGCTTAAAAGCCTCCGAGCCAAAATCCAAAATATACTAAAAATACATAAAAGGGTACTTTAAAATTATGGGTCTTACAGTTTGGAATTCCGAGTGCATGCATTTTGGCATATACGCATTGCATTAGGGTGCTTGGCATACGAGTTGTGTTTGAATCGAGTTTATGATTGAGTGGTTTGAATTGGAATTGTCGTGGTAATTGTGTTGGAATTGCTAAGTGTTATGTATTGATTATCGTGTGTAAGTGCGATGGATTGTAAAACTATTTCGAAACCCAATTCATCGTGGTGATTGTGTGGGAATTGCTAAGTGTTAAGTTTTGGAGTTATGTATGAGTGTGATTGAATTAGTTTAAGTATTTTTGGAAGAATAAGCAGGGAAATCCATTTCCCAATCGATTTGATGATTTGCAGGGACTTCACTATTTTGACCAAATCGATTTGCTAATCGATTTTGCAATATATTTTTCAAAACCCTTTTAAGCAATCGATTTGGAAATCGATTGACAGTAAGACAAGAACTCATCAAAACTAACAAAATCGATTTGGAAATCGATTGACATCAACACAAGGGCTCAGTTTTTCATTCAATTGATTTCCCAATCGATTGAATTAAGCTCAGAGTTCAGTTTTTTCTAAAAACCTTCACCCAAACCGATTTCCCAATCGATTGGCACAGTGGAATTTCTTATTTTGAGTCAGATGATCGATTGTTCAATTGGTTCATCAATGGATTGGCCAGTTGTTCATTGCCTGATTGATTTAAGACTTACTTTGCTTTCATTTTTATTTTGCAAGCATTATATGAACTTTTAGCATATGGAAAACCCTTTTAAGGTGCATGCTAGGTTGAAAGGTTATCTTGTGCATTTGAAAATTTAAATGTTATGTGTTAACTGTTAATTTTGGTTGGTGACCCTTTACAACTATTGTGGAAATCTGGGCTTTGCCCTCAGATGAGAGCCAGGACGATCCTACCGGTTCGTACCCTACGGATGAGAATGTAGATGGGAATGCTTGACTGGAGCTATGTAGGAGGATCTCACGGGGCGCGTGGAGATCACTCAGGGTGTATAGTTTTTTCGTAGGATGATCAGATTAGGTTGATGTATAGGGACTAGGCGTCCTTCTTTTTGGGTTGCAGTATTTTTTTAATTTGGAAAACTGTACGTATACTAACATTGTCTGTTTGACATTTTTTTGATGGGGTCTATGTACCACCTTTTGAAGTCTAATTACTTTGGATTTGTATTTTGAGAAACTTTTCCGCTGCTTGTAAATTATAATGACTCAATTATTTATCCAAAGGTATTTCCTTATTTGTTTTTCTCTGTTTTATTTTAATCTCTTTTGAAAAAAAAAATACACCCTCGCTTTGAAAATCGGGGTGATACACCTATCGCAGACCAAAGTACCAATTACCGAGGTGCCACCTATCACGGGTCAGCACGATTTACTAAAAAGCGTAAATCATAAACGTACCACCTATCACGGGTCAATACTTTTTACCGAGGTGCCACCTATCACGGGTCCGCACGATTTACTAAAAGAAAAAGTGTAAATCATAAACGTACCGCCTATCACAGGCCAAAGTACTATTTACCGAGGTGCCACCTATCACGGGTCCGCACGATTTACTAAAAGAAAAAGTGTAAATCATAAACGTACCGCCTATCACAGGCCAAAGTACTATTTACCGAGGTGCCACCTATCACGGGTCCGCACGATTTACTAAAAGAAAAAGTGTAAATCATAAACGTACCGCCTATCACAGGCCAAAGTACTATTTACCGAGGTGCCACCTATCACGGGTCCGCACGATTTACTAAAAGAAAAAGTGTAAATCATAAACGTACCGCCTATCACAGGCCAAAGTACTATTTACCGAGGTGCCACCTATCACGGGTCAGCACAATTTACCAAAAACGTAAGTCATAAACGTACCACCTATCAGGGGTCAGTACTGTTTACCGAGGTGCCACATATCACGGGTCAGCATGATTTACCGAAATGAAATGCATGAGCATACACTGACTCCATCCACAACAATCGTTAAGCAAATGCAGATATTAAAAGATTCCCCATTTTTAATACTCATTTAACTTAAACGATTTTCACAACAAACATTAAGCAAACAGAAATATTAAGAGATTCCCCATTCTTAATACTCTTTTAACTTAAACGATTTTTAAAACAAACATTAAGTAAACAGAAATATTAAGAGATTCCCTATTCTTAATACTCTTTTAACTTAAACGATTTCCAAAACGAACATTAAGTAAACAAGGCATTAAGAGATTCCCCATTCTTAATACTCGTTTAACTCTAATGGTTTTCAAATTCCACACAAAAAAAACTCAAACATATTATCAAATTCAATCCACGATCCACACCAAAACGCATCAATTCATTCCCCCACAGAATCCAACCATACACACATCAAATTTCATCAGTATTAATTAAGAACACGTCAAATACGACGAACACAAATCAACACAATCCACCGCTCAAACATAACAAGTTTCATTTACTAAAAATCATACATAAATGAGTTTAAATTCATTTTCCACGAAACATTCATGAATATAACCAAAACCTAACTCTAAGATTTTACCCATAAAGCCTTAGAT
>NC_021164.2:29769735-29790867 GCF_000331145.2 Cicer arietinum
TTACCTTCACGTTAAGCTTTAACTTCGATTACGGTACCGCGAGTAAATCCGGTAAAATCTCCGCTCGCAACGTCGCTTCCAAAGTTGGTTCCCTAGCACCGTAGCGTGGTAGTGAGCAACTTTTCCTTCTATCTCTTTGCGAAACGAAGCTTAGATCTAGATGAAACGGGGAGGTTTGTGTTTGGCGGTTTTGAAATCCCTAACACCATTTTCGAATCCGAGAAGAAGAAAGGAGCTGAGAAATTCTTGCTTTCTTACCCACTAATCCTTGGGTTTCTATTTTTGAAGCCAAAGAAAGAAAAAGAAAGCAAAATCAACGAAGAAGAAAAAGGGAGATGGAGGTGTTCGCGCGGCAGAGGAAGAAGAAGGAGTTTTTACTTTTTCTTTCCTTTCTCTTTCTTTTCTTTCCTTTTCCTCTCTTTCTTTTTCCTTCTTTCCTTTTTATCTCCTCTTCTTTTCTGTCCAAACAAATACATATATATTAAATACTTTTAACAAATAACTCAAAATATCTAGATATTTATTAAATTACTATTTCACCCATAAGACATTAAATTCTCCGTAAAGATTCACCGCAGCTAATTTAATTTCTTCATCGACAAGTAATTCTAATCGGCATCAAAATATTTCTTTGGTCATATAAACTCCAAAATATTAATAACTTTGGCTAAAAAGTCTCCGAGTTCAATACCAAAATACACTAAAATACATAAAGTATACTTTAAAATTATGGGTCTTACATTAATGATGAATGATATCACCTTCAAAGAGTTTAAAAAATTCAGGAACAAAGAAAATACTAAGAGTATCTTTGATGCTCTAGTTCTCAACTACGAAGGAAAGAAGCAGGTAGCTGAGAAAAAATTACTTGTTATGAATTATGAATTCTTCCAGATGGAACAAGATGAAGATATTGAGAAAATGTTTTCTAAATTTCAAACTCTGGTTTCTAGATTTAAGGTTCTCTAAAAGAGTTACACTACGTTACCACGTCAAGAAGATCCTTAAAAGTGTTCCTAACAAGTGGAGACCAATGATAACAACAATTCAAGAGGCTAAGGATCTAAATAAACTACCTCTAGAAGAGATGATGAGCTCACTCAAATCCCATTATGTTGAACTGATTGAAGATGAGCCCAAGAAAGAGTCAAAGTCCTTGACTCTCAAACCCCCAAGGAAAGAAGACAAAATCCAAGGCCTTACAAGATACTAAAGAATCAGAGGATAGCAAATTGGATGATTAGAGTGAAGACTCAGATGATGAAGAGTTGACCTTTATATCAAGAAAAATCCAACACACGTGGAACAATAGGAAGAAATATTTCCCCATAAGAGATTTTAGATGATCCCAAAATAATAGAGAAGGAAGTGAAAAATTAGACAAGAAATTATTTTGAGGTAAAGAATAAAGGTCTTATGGCTACTTGGGATGACTATGATGAATCATCTGATGAAGATGAAGAACATGCTAACATGGCTTTGATGGCAAATACACACTTTGACTCTGATTTTGACAATGAATCTATTGATGAGGCAATGGAGGTATTACCTAACATATCTTGGAATGAACTTATAAATATGCTAAATGAGTTTCTCAACAAGAATCGCAATGTTTCTTCAAAACTTATATCTCTTAGAAAAGTTGATGACATCTTAACAAATAAATATAGTTCTCTTGAAAAGGATTTTAAGAACATAAAAAGGAAAAATCTAACTCTAAAAAAAAATGTTCCAAAAACTTCTAAGGATAGAGTTTGTAATTTTGTTAAGTATGAAAAACCTTCCAATAATTTCTTGCAAATGACATAGACATAAGCAAACAAGCCTCTATGATCTATGGTGTTAGCAGAAAAATTAAACGCGGTATTGGTATTGAAGAACTAGTGGAAACTCCTAAGACTAACCTACTTAATATTGCTTGCGAAAAACATGGGAAGAAAGACACCTTTTAGAACTTGTCCTATGCAAAAGACATGGAAAGAAAGACACCTTTTAGAACTAACAAACCATAACCCAACCAAATTTGGGTGCCTAAGAATGAAATAATCTATCTTGCAGATATCCTTAGCAAGAAAGGTAAGACACCAATCATGGGGCCTGAACAATGGATGCTTTTGACACATGGCTTGAGAAACATCTATGTTCCAAGATCTAACCCTTAAGAATGAAGGATTCATAGGTTTTTGAGGTAATCAAAAGAGTAAGATCATTGGGCACGACATAGTGGGTAAAGTTCCTTCAACACAAGGATGAGTCACATAAAGTGTCAATACCTTCTGCAAACAAATGTAAAATGAAAAAGGTTTTTGTATTGCTAAGCTTCGTAGTGATCATGAGGGTGAGTTTGAAAATAAGCTTTTGGAAAATTTATGAAGGGAATGAGACTTTACACAACTTTTCCTCTCCTAGAACACCTCAATAGAATGGTGTTGTAGAAAGAAAAAATAGATCTATTCAAGAAATGGCGCACCATGATTTACAAAATGAATGGTTCCAAACACTTTTGGGGCAGAAGCAGTGAACATTGTATGTTATATTCATAACATAATCCATATTAGATGTATTCTTAATAAGACTCCTTATGAACTATGGAAAGGAATAAAACCCAACATTTCATACTTATACCCATTTGGTTGCATAAGCTATATTTTGAATACCAAAGTGAATCTTGGGAAATTTGATTCACGATCTCAAAAGTGCACCTTTTTGGGATACTCTGAAAGGTCTAAAGCCTATGGAGTATGGAAAGGAATAAAACCCAACATTTCATACTTATACCCATTTGGTTGCATAAGCTATATTTTGAATACCAAAGTGAATCTTGGGAAATTTGATTCACGATCTCAAAAGTGCACCTTTTTGGGATACTCTGAAAGGTCTAAAGCCTATGGAGTATACAACAAAGAAACACTGATTTTTGAGGAATCAATTCATGTCAAGTTTGATGACAAAAAAAACTTTAACATAAAAAGTCAAAGCTAGTTGTAGATTTTGAAAATCTATAAATATTAAAGGAACAAGATATATTAGAGGAACCAACAAAACCAGTCTACAATGAATCATAAGATATACTTGATAACATCTACGTTTGGACTACTATCTGAAATTGAACCTAAGACTCTAGACGAAGCTCTATCAGATGATGGATGGATAATGGATATGCAAGAAGTTTTTGGATGGATGAATCTATCTTCTGCATATAAATGCAAAACAAAACAAGTTTTTGCATTGCGACGATTCATTTTAAAAACTTCAGTGAAGAGAATGGAATTTTACATAAATTTTCCTTTCTTTCTCCCATCGCTCTTACATTAAAACATGTTGATTTTAAGGGGAGGGGGGGGGGGGGGGGGGGGGGGGGGGGGTGGGGGGGGTTGGGCTTTGCTGTTATATTTAACATTTTGTTTCATTAAAATTAAAAAATGATTCACAAAAATAAATGTTTGTCATCATAAAAAAAAGGGAAAGATCGTTAGAACCAAATTGGTTTGAAGAACTATAACCTTACTTATTTTGATGATAACAAAACTATTTTGTGGGATTAATTTAAAGCACTAACATTCTGTTTTCGTGTGTAGTTTTCATATCAGGGTATTCTATATGAGTTCCAGTCGCATCATCTGTTTATTTGGTCGTAGTGAACACGCTCTAAAATCTGCCTCTGGTGATTTTGTCTAATATAAGTAATGCTCTGATTTGTCTACCTATGATAATCCCAACAAGCACATAACGTCTCTACCTCTCATAACCCTGAAAAGTAAGTGATTGTTTGCCTCTGATAATCTCATCAAGCATCTGGTCGTCTATCTCTGTTAATAGTTTATGCTCTAATGAAAGTCAACGCTATGAAAAGTCAATGATGTGAAAAAGGCAAAGCCTTTGTGAATCCTTTGGTAAACACCTTGAATCTGTATTTGTCTGAAGGTCTGTGTGACATACTCTGATTATAATATCCTATGCTCTTTCTATTTTCATATCAAGATTCACATAATCATTTTCAATGATATATTTGACAAGGTTTAATGACGAATCAATCTCAGAGGATTTGATATGAAACTTCATGATATATGTTGATTTCTTGCAATCATAATGATGACTCTTCATCATATGCATATTGTTCTTTGTTTTTAGTCTTATTTATCTTTTATTCATTAGTTAATTTAAGGAGTTATTTGATATATTTTGTTAATTTTATTTATTTGCTTTAATGAAATATTTATGTTCTTATTTCCTTGATTAAGTAGAGATTTTTCGGAGTTTTGCGCTGTTACTTTGTTTTAATGCAATGCTGAATTTTGGTGAGAAATCAACATGACCTATGTGGAGTATTTCAGCCATATCTGAAGTTTTATATGACCAATTAGAGTCAAACCAAATGTAAATGACAGCTACAATCCGTAAATATAACTTTCATGAAGCCACCAAAACCAAATTGGGACTCAAAATAGTAGAACCATGCACTAAACTTCAAATAGAAGATGTTGCGCACCCGAAGCGCATTTTGCGCTGATGTTACTGTCCATTTACGCCTCAAGCGCGCGACACACAGCAGAACACATTAAAACTCGTTTTCTCACTTTTTAGAGATCTTTGTGACTATTGGGAAGTTTGGAGCATTATGCCCTAGCATAAAAACTCAAAGACGACCATTTTGTAACACCATTGGAGCAGTTTCGTCAAGAATCATTAATGAATCTTTCTTGTAATTCTTCTTTAATCTCTATCATTTCTATCTATGTCATGAGTAATTAAACTCTATTTGTTAGGGATGAGTGTAACAAGATGAAACCCTTATTTTTCTGATTTGATTTCTATTTATATTAATGAGTTTATTGAATTATTTTTTTCATCTATGTGCTTAATGCTTTTTATTGCTTGATCAACATTAAAATGTTCTACGATTCGTATTTTGACACGAGAGTGGACTTTACGAATGCTTGACATGAGAAGTTCATGAATTCGTAATCTAGTGATAGATGCAGGTCATGAAACCAATTAAATTAGTTGTAAAGACAATAGTTTAAAAAGAGAATTTTTGTATATTAAGGTTTAATTCTAATCTTAAATCCATTAAGGAATTACAAGTTACTTTGGAATTAAAGGTTTTGTCAGTAAGACATTAGGGAAAAAATAATAAAGAGATTTCGGTAATAACTCAATAAAGGAATTCAATAACTAGGATCAAATTAGACACCAAGGTTGGATTCGAAGGGAAACTCATGCCTAACATTTTTCTTATTATAAAGGATCAATTTTATTACTATTGTTAATTTTAAATATTATTTCAATCAATTTGGGAATTTTTTGTTCAATTTTAGTAATTAAATATAATTCGATAGTAAAACGCAGTCATTGAGTTCGACACTCGATATTAACATTTTAATTATTACTTGAAATGATTTAGTACACTGGATGAAACACTATCACATAACAACGACCCGAACCCTAAAAATCTCAATAAAAAGATGTGCAACCCTTATTGAAAAACAAGCAACAACGTACCACAATACAACTGCCTCTAAAGTCTTGTTCTTATTCTTTTGTCTTGTCTAAGTTCTGAGAAATATTTTTTTTAAGAGTATAACATTGTAAGCCATGTCTTGTGAGAGTTATTAAGAAAACCCTTAAATATGTTCTTTTGTGAAACAACCCAATAATGGATGCATCCCTCAATAACTTGATTTTACTAAGCTAGAAGGTTGAAAAGACATGAACACATTGAGTTTGACTAGTAGGCGTGTAGTGGAAGTGTAATTCAGGTGGTTGTAAGAACAGAGGTGCACCTAAGAAGGGGGGAGGGGGTGAATTAGATGTTAGGAAATTTTCTTGTTTTCAGAAGATTAGTGATCGATTTTTCTAATTTGGACAGTGTAGAGCGATAAGTAAATGACAGTAATTTAATGAACACAGTAATATTATCATGGTTCCCCTTATAACCAAGGGTATATCCAGTCCTCTTGCACATTACAAGAGATTTCTCCACTATTGTCAGAAAATGTACAAATCCCACCCTAGGATCTCTACTACAAACTTCTAACAAAACTTCTAAGATACCACACCACTATCTTAGATTAAACTACTTTAAGAAAGTACTACTTTCTTTTACAAATGATATAGTTTGATTTGGAATAAGAATATAAGAGAGGTATAATCATATCAATCCAATATTACTTCAAGTACTTTGAGAACCTTTCTGAATGATATGAAAATGAGATGCAAGTACTTGTAAAAAAAATAGAAATTTGTTCAAGGTTTGTTTGAAGGATTGTATATCGATTAATCTGAAGTTATGGTGTATTTATACTCCATAAACATCTCTTCAGATTCATGGTCATTGATCCAAGAGGTTTGATGAACAAATACAATGATCTAGAGCCATTTCATATCTGAAAAATTGCATTGCTTCCAGTTGTATTCGAATACAAGATGTATGTATTCGAATACACCTCTATGTAACGTTCAATTTTATTCAAAATTTGCACCTTGTATTTGAATACACAATCATGTAATCGAATACAAATTTGTTATTTTTGCCACTGACTTGCTGTTTGTATTCGACTACAACAGGTCGTAGTCGAATACATATGCGAAGCTTTTGCTACTGACTTAACATCTGTATTCGAATACACTATGTCGTGTTCGAATACAACTTTGTATTTTGTCAAAAATATTAGTTTTAAGAGTTTGTTAATATAATTTTGACTTTTGAAAATTCTTTATATGCATATGTAAAGATGAATGGTTCTCATGTATTTGAGCTATTGGCTATATCACTTACCTTTACATTTAACCATCAAATATATTTGAATTTAAAGTTTATCAATAAGATATTTGAACTTCTTTTTGAGCTTGTTGCCTTGATCACAATCGTTGGTCGTTGTCTTCATCAAAAACATGTATTTTACATTCTCCCCCTTTTTGATTATGACAAAACGTTGTTGTTTTGGAGAGATTGCATCATTCTAACATTGTTCCCTCATAATTATGCTTACTCCCCCGTTGATCTTGAATGTATGTGGTCGATTTGAAAACTTGTTTGAAGACCTACAAAGGTTTTTAAAGAAACAACAATACCAAATTTTCTCCCCCTTTTGACATGATCAAAAAGAAGGAAAAATGTAAAATATAATTCAAGCGAAGCAGCACATATTGTAAACACAAAAGGAACTCACGACATAATAATAAAGTAATCATGTTCAACTTAGTACATTACAATAAAAGGACATAATTTAGGATGTTCAATGATAACAACATAAAATAAAATAGACGAAAACAAATACATTCCTAGTAATGAACTACATGTCAATATCCGGTGGAAGGTGAAGATGATCAATCTTGTCAGATAAATTACGAAGGTCTTGAGATAATGCTTCATGGTTGTGAGCAATAGTAGTTTCGATGGTTTGAAAACGGGTTTTGAAGGAGGTATTCATGTGTTGGAATTGGGTTGTGATGAAGGTTTGTAAGGAGTCAAGTATGTTCATGACCATGCGATTGGAGATATGATCATCATCGGAGGTTGTTTCCTCGCCATCTTCGTCAGCTTGGGCAGCAACATTGGAGGGGCCAGCAGTGTCCTCTTGAGCGGCAGCAGATGATTGACCAAAGTCACTTTTATGTACATACGAGTGAAGCTGCTCATTCCAGATAATCTTAATGCTAGGCAGGACGCTTAAATCCAACAAGTTTTCCTTTGTGGGTGTATACATTACTTCTTCAGAGAAGTCCACCCCAAAATGTTCCAGAATACGAGAGACTTCTTTAGCGTATGGTAACTTAATTGCTTCTTTTGACGCAAACATCACATATTTAACAAAGTATGTCCAGTTTAGTGGACATCCTTCATACATAAAGAACATGATCTGTAATTCAAATTCTGAAATTTAGGAGTAATTGCCAGCCTTCAGAATCAAGATGTAACTTAAAAAATATTGTAGAAGGCGATAGTCAACAGTAAGATTCCCAATTCCATACCGTTGTTGCGCATATTTAAAACCAGTTTGGATCCTCTTTTGCTCCATAGTGTTTTTGCCAAATCGACATAAAACAACATATGCATCATATTTAGCAATACCAGCCCATTCACACAAGTTGTAGGGACTAATTTTTTGTCCTTTGATGGGAATGTTCAAGATTTCGCCAATGGTTTTTGTGTCTAACTTAATGGTTTTACCCTTGACTCGAGAAAGTAGCATATTTCCATCTTTGGTGAGATTACAGTAAAAGACCCTAACTAAATCGGGATAGACAAGACCTTTGTAACCAATAAACTCTTCAACATGTTGGGCCTTGAGTAAATCAGGAAATTTAAAAGCAGAAAAAGAATCCAAAGTACCAAATTTGGGAATGATGAGCCGCTTGTCCGAGTATATTGTGCGAAACCGGTTGATTTCTTCAGGTGTGTGTAGAAGGCAAGATAAATTCGTGATATTTGCACTCTGTGTTTGCTTCTTTGAGGGATCCACTGATGCATGTTTGGTCCTTGGTCCTCTTTTGTGTGCGTCCATAGTGTTGAAGAAGTTTTGACAGATTTGGGAAAAATGGGTTTTAGAGTATGAGTAAGGATTGATCTTGGTTGAAAGGTGGGTTGATTGGGTAACTTGTTGGAAGTAATATTTGACGAGATTTTGGAATGGAGGACGAAGCCCACAGCTGTATTCGAATACTGAGTTTATAAAAATAACTTAAAATGCGAAGCAACTTTTATATTTGGGGAAAATTGCGAAGCTGTATTTGACTACATCCCTGTTGTATTCTAATACAAATTGTTCTGGGAACGTGTATTCGACTATACATGGGTTGTATTCGAATACAAGAATTTCTAGAAACATGTATTTCAATACAATCATTCTGTATTCGGCTACGTTATAGAGTTTTTGCTTGAAAACTAATTTTTCCACAGAAATTACAACATGTAAGGCACATATTCACATATTAAGAAAAGATAAACATCAAGGAATTAATTCTAACAACTTATCAAAAGGAAATTTTTAGATCTTGAAGAGAGATGACAAGGTATAGATACCTTGCAATTTAGAGATCATTTTCATTTAAAATGTCAAGTTCTCTTCGTATCTTGTAAAAAGAGTCTTTAGGTTGAGGCTTTGTGAAGATGTCTGCTAATTGATTGTGTGTATCCACAAAAGTTACTTCAACATTGCCTTTGAGCACATGATCTCGCAGAAAGTGATGACGTATATCGATGTGTTTAGTCTGAGAATGCATCATTGGATTCTTTGAAATATTTATTGCACTGGTGTTGTCACATCTTAGTGGAATGCATCCGAGATCAAGTCCATAGTCATATAATTTTTGTTTGAGCCAGAGAATCTATGCACAACAACTTCCTGTTGTTATGTATTCAGCTTCAGCAGTGCTAAAGGCAACACAAGCTTGCTTTTTATAGGACCATGATACTAATGCATTACCTAAGATATGGCAAGTGCCACTTGTACTTTTACCATTCGTTTTGCATTTTGCATAATCAGAATATCCAACTAGACTACATATGCTACCCTTTGGATACCATAGGCCTACATTGGTTGTTCCTTTCAAATATTTCATAATTCTTTTTATTGCTACAAGATGCGATTTTTTAGGATCCGCCTGAAATCTTGCACACAAACATACACTAGACATAATATTTGGCCGGTTGACCGTTAGATATAATAAAGATCTAATTATACCTCGATACTTTGATATGTCTATTGAAATACCCGAATCATCTTTATCAACATAGGTTCTGGAGCCCATAGAAGTCGCACTTTCCTTGCATTTTTCCATTTCAAATCTTTTGAGTAATTCTTTGCAATACTTTGCCTGATTTATGAAGATTCCATGCTTGAGTTGCTTGATGTGAAGGCCAAGAAAATAATTTAATTTTCCCATCATGGACATTTCAAATTCTCCTTGCATTATTAAAGAGAATTCTTCACATATGTCATTGTTTGTTGATTCGAATATTATATCATCAATGTAGATTTGGACCAATAAGGTGTGACCATTATTTATTTTAACAAATAATGTCTTATCGACTTTCCCTTTTTCAAATCCTCATTCACATAGGAAGGTACTTAATCTATCATACCAAGCTCTTGGAGCTTGCTTTAGACCATATAGAGCCTTTTTTAATTTGAAAACATGTGAAGGATTCTTGGAGTCTTCAAAGCCAGGTGGCTGTTTGACATATACTTCTTCAAGTATCCATTGAGAAAAGCACTCTTCACATCCATCTAAAATAGTTCAAAGTTTATAGAACAAGCATAAGCAAGTACTAAACGTATTGCTTCTAACCTTGCTACTGGAGCAAATGTTTCATCAAAGTCAATCCCTTCTTCAAATTTGTATCCTTGAGCGACCAATCGTGCCTTGTTGCGAACAACTATACAATTCTCATCAAGTTTATTTTTAAACACCCATTTTGTACCAATGATGTGTTTATTTCCAGGATTAGGAACAAGTTCCCATACTTTGCTTCTTTCGAATTGGTTGAGTTCTTCTTGCATGGCAAGTATCCATTAATCATTTTTAAGTGCTTCACCAATATTGGAGGGTTCAATTTGAGAAACGAATGCCATGTTCAAGCAAGCATCTTGTAGATTTAGCCTTGTTGTAACTCCTTTGTTGATATCACCTATGATGTTATCAATTGGGTGATCTCTATGGGTTCTCCATTCTTTAGGAAGATTATCATTTTGCTCTTCAATGTTGACTTCTCTTTCTTGACTCGGTTGATCAATTTGATGTTCTTTGCTTGTATCATTGCTTTCAAAATCATTGTCTTCATAAGAAATAATTTTGTCCTCTTTCAAGGGGTTAGTTTCATCAAAAGTTACATGCATTGATTCTTCGACTAATAAAGTTCTTTTATTGAAGATTCTAAAAGCTTTACTAGATAATGAGTAACAAATAAAGATACCTTCATCGGCTTTTTCATCGAATTTTCCAAGGTTGTCTTTACCGTTGTTTAGCACGAAACACTTACATCCAAAAATGTGGAAGTGAGAGATATTGGGCTTTCTTCCTTTGTAGAGTTCATTCGGAGTTTTCTTAAGAACCGGCAAAATGATTACCCAGTTGGAAACATAGGATGTTGTGTTTACAACATCTGTCCAAAAATATTTTGGTAGGCTTGAGTCGCTTAGCATAGTCCTTGCGGGTTCTACCAAAGATCTGTTTTTTCTCTCAACAACCCCATTTTGTTGTGGTGTTCTAGGTGCATAAGAATTGTGGAAAATTCCATTTTCTTCACAAAATTCGTCAAACGAGGTATTTTGAAATTCTCCTCCATGATCACTTCTAATTGATATAATTTTGGCTGATTGTTCATTTTGGACTAGCTTGACATAGTTTTTAAATGCTTTGAAAGCTTCATTTTTACTTGCCAAAAATAAGGTCCACGTGAACCTTGAATAATCATCAACAATCACTAGTCCATATGAGTTTCCACCAAGACTTTTGGTTCTTGATGGACCAAACAAGTCCATATGTATTAATTGACGTGGTCTTGAAGTTGAAATAACATTTTTAGGTTTGAAAGAAATCTTTGTTTGCTTACCTTTTTTACAAGCGTCACACAATTTATCCTTTATAAATTTCATTTTTGGTAAGCCTACAACAAGATCATGCTTGACCAATTTGTTTAAATGATCCATGTGAATATGTGCAATTCTTTTATGCCATAGCCATACATCATTGTTGTCGCTCACCAAAAGACACTTCATTTTTAAGGATAAATCGTCAAGATTAAGTATAACGATGTTTTTGAACCACTTACCGATAAATTGAATTTCATTTGTAGCTTCATTTTGGATGACACATTCATCTTTGTTGAAGGTTATCTTGTATCCTTTGTCACAAATCTTGCTAATGCTTATGAGATTGTGTTTTAGACCTTCAACATATAAGACATCTTCAATCGAGGGGGATGAGGATGTACCGACTTTTCCAATGCCTAAAATTTTTCCACTGTGGTTGTCTCCATAGACCACATATCCCTTTGATTCAAGAGTTAAGGCTGAAAATTGTGTTATATCACCCGTCATATGTTTAGATCATCCATTATCTAAGTACCACATATTTGAGGTACTTTGCGTGCATACCTACAAAATTAAAATGAAGTTTTATTAGGTACCCAATGTGCTTTGGGTCCTTGATGGTTACTACCTTTCTTTACCCACACGTAATGCCCTTTTAGAACACTAATGTTTCTAACGGGATATGCATTAGGTGTGTGACCATTGAGACCACAATAAGAACAAGTAGGAGTAAATCTATTTTTAGTAGCATGTATATGAGATTTATTTTGAATAATTTTCTCTTTATAATGATGACCCTTTTTCATAATTATAATCTTTTCTTGATTGGATTGATTACTCACTTTAATAAAAATAGTCTTATTCAAGCTTGGTTTATCAAACTTTGAGTATCCAAGACCACTTTTGTCATTTGAGTATCTTTGCATATTTAAAACATTTTCCAATCCCATTTGTCCCTTTTCGTATCGTTCAATTACTCTATTTAATTGAACAATCTTGAAGGAGAGGGAATCACATTTATTGCATGTAAAACTCTGTTTTAGTTTTTCAGAATCCTTTTCCATAATGTCAACTTTTTCTTGAAGACTTGAGATTTGTCTCTTTTGCATTGACACTAGTTTGAACATATTTTTACATTCAATTAGTAGTTCCTTAATGGCATTTTGAGCATCATTATATTCGATAATCAATTCACTATTAGTTTTATTAGGATGAGAGGAGTTTATGTTACTAACCTCTTCTTCATCATCTGACTGATGTGATGCCATCAATGCAACATTAGCGCATTCTTCACTTTCTGTTTCTGAAGATGAACTCACTTCGTTGTCTTCCCAAGCTATGTGTGCCTTCTTGAAGTCTTTATTTTTTATGGCATTTTTCTTAATAAGGTTTGGACAATCTGCCTTGATATGTCCTTGCTTCCCGCATTCAAAGCAAGTGAATTTTTGATTTAAAGTAGAGCTATCTTTCTTTCTAAAACTTTTCTTTTCAAAAGTTCTGTCATTTTTAAGAAACTTACCAAATTTCTTAACGAGGAAAGTAATGTTTTCATCTTCATCTGAATTTTCGTCTTTGATTTGTTCTTTTGATTCGGTCTTTAGAGCAATGTTTTTAGTCTTCTTTTCTTGACTTTCATTTTGTTCTAACTTCCAAGTTCGATTTCATGTTCTTGAAGTTTTCCAAATAATGTAGGAAGAGACATTTTGGATAGACTTTTCTTTTCGGAGGTTGCTATCACCTTTGGTTTCCAAGCCCTCGTTAATGATCTTAATACTTTTAGATTTAGTTCATCGTTGGTGAAGGTCTTTCCAAGAGTCGACAAATGTTTGGTTAAGTGGGATAATCTTTTCTGTAGGTCTAAAATAGATTCTCTGAGCTGCATTAGAAATAATTCATATTCTTGTGATAGTGTATTGAGTTTAGATCTTTTTACCTCAATGGTGCCTTCATGAGTTACTTCCAGCGTATCCCATATTTCTTTGGCTGTTTTACAGTGAGATATATGGAAAAATTCATCTATTCCTAGTGTTGATTTTAGCATATTTTTAGCCTTCTTATCGAACAACACTTTTCTTTTATCATCACCAGTCTAAGAATTTTTTATCTTTATTTCTTCTTTGTTGTTGATGATTGTTTTTGGAATGTGAGGACCATTATCAAATGCATCCCATATGTTGTCTCCATGTGCTTCAAGATACGCTTGCATACGTATCTTCCAAAAGTCATAGTGCTCTCCAATGAAGCATGGTGGTTTGTTACTACTGTCACCGTCTCTGAAAACAGGTTGTGCGGAAGTCATGAGTAATGATCGAGGAGTAAGTTACCTGAACCTACTCTGATGCCAATTATAAGAACAGAGTTGCACCTAAGAAAGGGGGGGGGGGTGAATTAGGTGTTAGGAAGTTTTCTTGTTTTCAAAATGTTAGTGATCGATTTTTCTAATTTAGACAGTGTAGAGCGATAAGTAAATGGCAGTAATTTAATGAACACAGTAATATTATCCTGGTTCCCCTTATGACCAAGGGTACATCCATTCCTTTTGCACACTACAAGAGATTTCTCCACTATTGTCAGAAAATGTACAAATCCCACCCTATGATCATAGGTTAGACTACTTTAAGAAAGTACTACTTTATTTTACATGTAATATATTTTGATCTGGAATAAGAATATAAGAGAGGTATAATGATATCAATCCAATATTACTTCAAGTACTTTGAGAACCTTTCTGAATGATATGAAAATGAGATGCAAGTACTTGTAAAAAAAAATAGATGTTTGTTCAAATTTTTTCAAGGTTTGATTGAAGGATTGTGTATCGATTAATTTGAAGTTATGGTGTATTTATACTCCATAAACATCTCTTCAGATTCGTGGCCATTGATCCAAGAGGTTTGATGAACAAATACAATGATATAGAGCCATTTCAGATCTGAAAAATTGCATTGCTTCTAGTTGTATTCGAATACAGGATGTATGTATTCGAATACACCTCTTTGTAACGTTCAATTTTATTCAAAATTTGCACCTTGTATTTGAATACACAGTCGTGTAGTCGAATATAGATTTGTTATTTTTGCCACTGACTTGCTGTTTGTATTCGACTACAGCAGGTCGTAGTCGAATACAGATGCGAAGCCTTTGCTATTGGCTTAGCATCTATTTGAATACACTATGCTGTATTCGAATATAACTTTTTATTTTGTCAAAAATATTAGTTTTAAGACTTTGTTAATGTAATTTTGACTTTTGAAAATTCTTTATATGCATATGTAAAGATGAATGGTTCTCATGTATTTGAGCTATTGGTTGTATCATTTACCTTTATATTTAAACATCTAATATGTTTGAATTTAAAGTTTATCAATAAGATATTTGGACTTCTTTTTGAGCTTGTTGCCTTGATCACAATTGTTGGTCTTTGTCTTCATCAAAAACATGTATTTTACAGTGGTGAATTAGTGGATTAAATGCTTTAGATTGAAAAGATTGGACGTAGCTATCTTGTTGGTGGTGAACCAAGATTAGTTAGTTGTATCGTTCTGTTTTTCTATTTATGTTCATCATGTCATTCTAACCTTGGTAAAATGGTTTTAAAATAAAATACAATTTAAACCCTTTTTCTTGTGTTTCTCGTTCTACACAAGCCAATTGTTCAACCTCAAAGGAGGTTAAATCCCACCATGACCAAAGTAGTAAAAAATGAGGTGAAGAAATTGTTAGATACTGAGATGATCTATCCTATATATGATAGTGCTTGGGAGAGTCCAACACGTGTGGTTCCTAAGAAATGAGGCATGATTGTAATGCAAAATGAAAAATATAAGTTGATCCCCACTCGCACGATTACTCAATGGTGTATGTGTATAGATTATCGAATAATAAATGAAACAACCAAAGAGGATTACTTCCATTGACCTTTAATGGACCAAATGTTGGATAAACTAGAAGGTCAATCATATTAATGTTTTCTCGACGGGTTATACAATCATATAGTTATTGACCCACTTGACCAAAAAAAGACGTCATTTACTTGCCTCTTTAAAGTATTTGCATATCAAATGATGCCCTTGGTTTATGTAATGTTCCCATCCTTTTCCATAGATGAATGATTTCTATATTATCTGACATGATGGAGAATTGTTTTGACATATTTATGGATAATTTTTCTAACGTTTTCACAAATTTTCTTCGTAAGGCATTAAGGATGATCAAGCAAAAATTGAAGTGACAGAAAATTGCCTTCACCTATTAATGTGAAAGGAGTGAGATGCTTTTTAGGGAATGTTGGTTTTTATTGACGCTTTATAAAAGATTTCTAAAGATTGTGAAGTCTCTTTGTAGCCTCCTTGTAAAAGAATCTGAGTTTGGTTTTAATAATGAATGTTTTGAGTCTTTTAACATTTTGAAAATAAAACTTGTCTTTGCTCATATCATAATTGCATCCAATTGGACATTACCTTTTGAAATCATGTGTGATGCTAGTGATTATGTTGTAGGTGTTGTGTTGAGTTAGAGATCTGATAAAAAAATTCATGCAATTTATTATACTAGCAAGGTTTTGAATGAAAATCAGGTTAACTATGCAACCATAGAAAAAGAATTGATATCCATAGTATTTGCTTTGGAAAAATTTAGATCGTACTTGATTGAGTCAAAAATATATGTGTTTACTAACTATGCAACAATTAAATATTTTTTTACCAAAGTAGAGTTGAAACCTCAATTACTTAGATGGATTTTGCTTTTGCGATAATTCAATCTTGAGATCAAAGACAAGTAAGGGGTAGAGAACGTGGTTGTGGGTCATTTGTCAAGATTGGAAAAATCTACCATTACATACAAAGAAAGAAATGTTGTGGAAGAATTTCCTAACAAACACCTATTATCTATCAATGCAAGCCTTTAGTTTGTTGACATGACCAATTTAAAGTCGAAAACATAGTACCTGAAGGATTTACTTGGAAACAAAAAAAGAAATTCTCTAAGGAGACCAACCATTTTCTGTTCAAAATAATTCCTAATGGGTTGGTTAGAAGATGTGTGGTAGGTGAGGAAACAAACTAGATAATCTGGCACTGTCACAGTTCACCATAGGTAAGACATCATAGTGGTGAATGCACAACAATGAAAGTTCTTTAGTGCGGATTTTTTTTGCCTACGTTGTTCAAAGATTGTGCGGGGTTTGTGAAAACGTGTGACAATTGTTAACGAACAAATAGTATTTCTAAGAAAAACGAGATGCCCCTTAATGGAATTCTTGAGGTTGAGCTGTTTGACTGTTGGAGCATTGATTTCATGTGACCATTCCTTTCCACTTATTATAACCTTTATATCCTTGTATGTGTAGATAATGTGTCTAAAAGACCCCTTTGACTAAAAGACCCCTTTATATCCTTGTATTTATTTCAAACTTGTCTCTGCTCTTATTATAACCTTTATATCCTTGTTTTGAGTCTTTCATGGAAAAATTGGTCGAAAAAGTTAGACGATGCCTTATGGGCATATCGTTCAACTTTTAAGATCCCTTTGAGATTCTCTCCTTATTAGTTAGTATATAGAAAAGCTTATAATTGACCAGTTGATTTAGAGCAAAACATTTTGGATATTAAATTTAATTTTAAGCTAACAAGAGAAAAAAGTTTACTTAAATTGAATGAATTGAGGAAATCTGACTAATGGCATATGAAAAAGCAGTGATCTACAAGTAGAAGGCAAAATCATATCACGATAAAAAAAAATTTTAAGAGAGATTATTGACTAAGGCAACATGTGTTGCTTTTTAATTGTCGACTAAAACTATTTCCATGAAAGCTAACATCAAAGTGAATGAACAATGGCTGAAGGCTTATTTTGGAAGAGACATTCTAAGTGATAGGGTATCTCTCGTTCTCAGTTTACCTTAAGAGCATCAAGCTACTGACTGTAAACGAGCGATATATGAGAGGCAACCTATAGGAGATACATTTAGGTTTATTTTTTTTCTTCTAGATCTAAGTGTTTATTTTCATTTTTTATTTTTGTTTTATTACTCATAATTTGTTTTCCTTCTATTTATATAGGAAAATGGAGAAAAAAGATAAGGAAAAAAAATAAAACAAAAGGGACAGGATTGTGCCCATGAAAGCACTATAGTGCATTGCGCCCATAACTGGTGAATTGTGTTGCAGTTTGAAAAACCCTTTGTAACCATTGATTAGTGCATTGCTCCAATGGACTGTGCAATTATGCTATAGTCCAATCGATTGAATTAAACCCAGAATTCAAATTTCACTAAAAACCTTCAAGAAATCGATTTGGAAATCGATTGGCTTATTAGAAATTCTTATTTTGAGTTAGATAACAGCTTGCTCATTGATTTATCAATGTCTTCGTTAGTTATGTATTACTTGATGGATTGAGAACTTTATTTTGTTTTCATTGTTATTTGGCGTGTTATATGAACTTTTAGCATATGGAAAACCCTTTTAAGGTGCATGCTAAGTTGAAAGGTTATTTTGTGCATTTAAAAACTTAAATGTTATGTGTTAATTGTTAATTTCGGTTGGTGACCCTTTACAACTATTGTGGAAATCTGGGCTTTGCCCTCAGATGAGAGCCAGGACGATCCTACCGATTCGTACCCTACAGATGGGAATATAGATGGGAATGCTTGACTGGAGCTATGTTAGGAGGATCTCACGGGGCGCGTGGAGATCACTCAGGGTGTATAGCTATAGTTTTTTTGTAGAATGATCAGATTAGGATGACATAGAGGGAACATATGTCTTTCTTTTGGATTACGTTATTTTGAACTGGAAAACTGTACCTTCACTAATATTGTCAGTATGACATGTTATTTGAATGGGTTCCATGTATTATTTGTTTTTGTGTAAATACTCTGGATTCATATTTTGTGAAACTTTTCCGCTGCTTGTAAATTATAATAACTCAATTATTTATCCAAAGGTATTTCCTTATTTATTTCTCTGTTTTATTTTAATTTCTTTTGAAAAAAAAATACACCCTCGCTTTGAAAATCGGGGTGTTACATTGTGGTATCAGAGCTTTGGTTTGGTTTTCTTTGGGGGCTGTGGAACCTTTGGTTATAGATTGTAGGTCAACCTGTAGGTTGGGAGTTGTTATCTGATCATGCGTCGGTTTAGGTGGTTTGGGTTGTCAAGTCCAAAATAGTTATTATGTGTTGATATATTCGAAACTTAGTTTTGGAATTATTCGAAGTGGTGTTAACACTTCTTCTTGATGTTGGTTTTCGAAAACACTACCTCCAAGAGAGAACGACGTTGCAAGGATGAACGCCAGTAGGGATGATCAAATGGTTGGAGCTACAAATAACATGGAGGTTTTGTTGTTGCACGAACTGCTGCAAAGACTCTGCGGGATCTGGAGAAGAGGAAAAGAGAGATATGTGCTCTTAAGATTAAGAGGGTTAGAATATTTTCGTCGTTACCATCCTCCAAAGTTCAAGGGTGATGAGGACTCAGGAAAAGAGTTGACTAGTGGATTCAAGAAGTGGAAAAGATCTTCGAGACGACTGATTGTCAGGCAGAGTTGAAGCAAATCATGACGGCATGGAATTTATAAAATGGTTCCAAGGACACATGAGCTATGTGTTGGTGTAAACTCGAAGATGATGAGTATAGATGGATTAACATTAGACTAATAAGGGATTTCAAGTAAAGATCTAAGTTGAGGACTTTTGTTAAGAAAAGTATTAGATGTTTTCCTGGTAGATTTCAGGATGAAATCGGATGAAGTTTGACAACTATCAAAGAGATGTGAACATCATGGAATTGTTGAGAAGATGAGGCTTCCATTTGGGATAACATTTGGTGCTTAGGTGTCAATGAAAGAGACTGGTATTGAAGTTAAGGGAGTGTTGCACATTAGGAGTGAATACTCCTTTGGATAGATAAAATACGCTTTGAGGAATTGTCGATACCTTGAGGGGAAAAGTCGAGCATTCGAGTTAGACTAGATTCGCAACTTGGATTATTAAGTATGAATCTCATAACGAGTGTAGGAGTGAGACCATGTATTTAGTTGATAAGTGACAAATCTCCTGGTGGTTTAGGAGATAGTAAGTATGGATAGTGATATTGGATGAAACTATAGACACGTAAGTGTGAATTTTGAGCGATGTTCGGCAAAACATAATGTGTTAGGCCTTGATGTATTGAACTCTATGTTACCATTAAGTGGAATTTGAAGTATCGAGTACGAGAATACTTCGAGATGGCGGTAATATAAGTTTTGAGAGTCTATTAAAGGATGGGAATTACTAAGAGGATGTTAATATTTTGATAGGTCAGAAGGATTATTCGAGATTTGATTTGGGACCCTAAGATGGTTGATTTTTTTTTTAGTTGATGATTTAAAATCCGCAAGGTTGGATGAAGGACCAATTGATGCTTAAAACTTTCATAATCGAAGGAGTTGAGGCGGGCAAGTGATAAATAATTCATGTTAAGAATGGAAGTGTTTGGAGATTTTGAGGATCAAATTTTAGAATCTTATTCAATGATAGAAAGTTAAAAAGAAGAAATGTAACAACTGATTTATGGTTTAGTTGTTGGTCTTGGGAAGTCAAGCGTGAAGATTTGAAATGATCATTTCAGTAACTGGATGGACGAAGAAAGGTATGTGGGTTTTTGAGATATTGTACTGAAAAATTTATGAGGATGAAGTTATAGATAATTAGTTCTTAGGAAATGCTTATGGGGAACGTTTGAGAAATAATTCTTTAGGACGTTCGATTGTTAGGATTCTTTCCGTTCGTATCTCGGTGAAGGTTGATAGGGAATAAGAATCTAGCGAGTGAACCAAATATTGGAAAAGGTACCAAGAAATTTGTGGAGCAGCACATAGAAATGTAGCTAGGTACCAAGAAATTTGTGGAGCAGCACATAGAGATGTAGCTTATGACAATTAAAGATTGATGAAAGGAATTATCTCACCTATAACTCAGACATTATTATTATCAAGGTATGCCAATGATATAAAGACATTACTTGAGTGCATGTCATGGGGATTGTTATTGTGTTCGTCAATCAAAGGAAGTTTGTGTGTCCCAAGTGGTATAGTCTTTGGCTTGTTTTCGAAAATATTCGAGGTAGTTTTGATCACCAAGCATATGTGGGGATGGAATTATTAAATTTATAACTGGAATAACATACCGATAAGAACACTACAGTTTGACGTAGTTGTACGACTTAAGAAAAATCGAGGATTTGTGGACAAGGGAGAAATTTAGGAGTTCTCGGATGTAGTGATTGTTCTGTGCTCAGTGTGTTGGGGTCATTCTAAGTGTTTCAGTTTGGTACCAAATGGATGTTTCGTACCAAGTAGATGCCAATGAGACTACGTGACATAGGTATGGGATATTTTACTTCGTCGACAAGATCAAAGTTATAGGAAAATAAGGGAAATTCAATGGACTTTGAGAAGATTGTTGACTGCTTTTGTAAGTTGCAAGGAGCGCTATTACACTTCGGCTAAGATAGTCTAAGCCATTATCATGGTTGTTGGCTAATTATTGATAAATTGAGGGACTGATCATCCTTAATCTCTTGTTGATAGTAGACAAAATCATGTT
>NC_021164.2:29791367-29797863 GCF_000331145.2 Cicer arietinum
GGATATGCCTAAATGCACCTTTTGCAAAAAACTTGGGCATACTTCCAAAATTTGTCATGCTAAAAAAGCTAACAATGAAAAGGCAGCATGCTCATTCTGTGGTAAACATGGGCACCATGATTCTATTTGCCATCATAAAAGGAATATCCTCAAAAGAGGAAAAACTAACCAACAAGGACCCAAAGCTATATGGGTACCTAAGTCTCTTTTAAACTCTAAAACAGGTTCATCCTCTAATCAACAAAAGAAAGCCTTGGTACTTGGACAGTGGTTGCTCAAGGCATATGACGGGAGATAAGCACTGCTTCATGTCTTTGGAGATAAAGGATGGAGGATCAGTCACATTTGGTAATAATGATAAAGCTCAAATAAAAGGAACAGGTATTATTGGTAAGAATAATTCTGCAAAAATTGAAAATGTTCAATATGTGGATGGCTTGAAACATAACTTGCTAAGCATTAGTGGTTTTGAAGTTATTTTTAAGCCAACTCTATGTGAGGTTAAACACTCATCCTCGGGTAGAGTTTTCTTTTCCGGTTTTAGAAAAAAGAATTTATATGAACTTTATCTTGATGATTTACCTACTGAATCTTGTTTTGTTTCCATTGAAAAAGATAAATGGATTTGGCACAAACGAGCCGGTCACACAAGCTTAAACACTATTTCTAAATTAGCAAATTTAGAATTAGTAAAAGGTCTTCCAAAAATTAATTTTGAAAAAGACAAAGTTTGTGAAGCTTGTGTGAAAGGAAAACAAGTTAAAAGTAGTTTTCACTCTAAAAACTTTGTTTCAACAAATCATCCTCTTGAACTCATTCACATTGATCTCTTTGGTCCTATCAAAACTCCAAGTCTTAGTGGAAAAAGATATGGCTTTGTACTTGTTGATGATTTTTCCCGTTTTACTTGGGTTCTATTTTTAAAACACAAAGATGAAGCCTTTGAGGCATTCCACCATTTTTGCAAAAAGATTCAAAATGAAAAAGGTTCAAAAATTGTCTCGGTGAGAAGTGACCATGGAGGTGAATTTGAAAATGAATCTTTTAAAAATCTTTGTGAAGAAAATGGTATTTCTCACAACTTTTCTTGTCCAAGAACTCCCCAACAAAATGGGGTTGTTGAAAGGAAAAATAGAACTTTACAAGAAATGGCTAGAACTATTTTAAATGAAGCCAACATTGAAAAATATTTTTGGGCCGAAGCCATTAATACCGCTTGTTATATTTCAAATCGTACATCCATTAGAAAAATTTTGAACAAAACTCCATATGAATTATGGAAAGGGAGAAAACCAAATATTTCCTATTTTCACATATTTGGGTGTTATTGCTACATTCTAAATAATAAAGAAAATTTGGGAAAGTTTGATCCAAAATCCGATAAAGGAATTTTTCTAGGATACTCCACAACGTCAAAAGGTTATAGAATATATAATCTTAGGACTCAAACTGTGGAGGAATCCATGCATGTTATTTTTGATGAGTTTGATGACTTGTGTTTAGAGAAAAAGGATAAGGATGAAGAAGATGAAAATACATCCTCACAAGTACCCGGTCCTCACGCAGAGGATGAGTCTGATCCAACCTCTCAACAACTTCCAAGAGGATGGAAAACAGTCACGCATCATCCTCTAGATCTAGTCATTGGGAATACTGAAGATGGTGTGAGAACCAGAAACTCTCTAAGGGAAAATACTTCCAACATGGCCATGATATCACAAGTTGAACCCAAGACAATTGATCAAGCTATTGGTGACAAATCATGGGTTGAAGCTATGATGGAAGAACTCTCACAATTTGAAAGAAACAAGGTATGGAATCTTGTACCCCATCCTCTGGACAAATCTATTATTGGAACTAAATGGATATTTAGAAACAAACTAAATGAGGATGGAGAAGTCATTAGAAATAAAGCAAGACTAGTGGCACAAGGGTACAATCAACAAGAAGGAATAGATTATGATGAAACGTTTGCACCCGTAGCAAGACTTGAAGCAATAAGAATCCTCTTAGCTTATGCTACTCATAAAGGTATAAAACTATTTCAAATAGATGTGAAAAGTGCCTTTTTGAATGGGTTCTTAAATGAAGAAGTGTATGTTCGTCAACCTCCTGGGTTTGAGGATGAGAAGCGGCCAAACCATGTGTTCAAAAACTCTCTAAAGCTCTTTATGGTTTAAAGCAAGCTCCTAGAGCTTGGTATGAGAGGTTAAGTTCTTTTCTAAAAGAAAATGGATTCATGAGAGGACAGATTGATACTACTCTTTTCAAGAAAACTCTTGACAAAGATTTATTGATTGTTCAAATATATGTCGATGACATTATATTTGGATCCACAAATGAAAAAATGTGTGAAGAATTCTCAAATCTCATGCAAAGCGAGTTTGAGATGAGTATGATGGGGGAATTGAAATTCTTCCTTGGTTTACAAATCAAACAACGAGAGGATGGTATTTTTATATCACAAGAAAAATACACCAAGGATTTGCTCAAAAAATACAACATGAGTTCAGCCAAAAGTATGGGAACTCCTATGCACCCATCCTCCACACTTCACAAAGATGATGAAGGAACTCCAATCTCTGAAAAAGAATACAGAGGGATGAAAGGATCCTTGTTGTACTTAACAACAAGCAGACCATACATAGTCTTTGCAGTCGGTCTTTGTGCAAGATTCCAATCCTCTCCTAAAGAATCTCATCTCACAGCTGTAAAAAGAATTTTTAGATACCTTGTTGGCACTATAAATCTAGGAATTTGGTACAAGAAATGTTCCAATCTTGACCTTATAGCTTATTGTGATGCCGACTACGCGGGAGACAAAGTTGAAAGAAAAAGCACAAGTGGTGCTTGCCAATTTCTTGGTAAATCCCTAATAAGTTGGTCATGCAAAAAACAAAGTACCATTGCTCTTTCAACCACTGAAGCAGAGTATGTATCAGCCGCTCAATGTTGCTCACAACTGCTCTGGATAAAAAATCAGCTTGAGGATTACTCGCTAAGGTACGCAAAAATTCCCATCCTCTGTGATAATACAAGTGCAATAAATCTTTCTAAAAATCCCATTCAACATTCTAGATCTAAGCACATTGAAATTAAACATCATTTTATAAGAGATCATGTGCAGAAAGGGGATTTAGAACTGATTTTTATTGACACTGAAAATCAATTAGCAGATATCTTTACCAAACCTCTCCAAGAGGATAGGTTCAAAAAGATCTTGGATGAACTTTCAATTCTTAATTTGTCTAAAATTAATTGATTTATCTTGGTCATATCCCTTTATTATATTATTATAATTTTTATTATATAATTATAATTTTTATTGTATTTTTATATTTTTTATTATTAATAAATATCTGTTGTTTTTTTTTATAAAAAAAATAAGTATGTACAATTTTAGTTAGGCATGTGAGGATAGGAAAACCTTCAGAGGACAGAATGTCCTGTTTAGTGAACCGTTCCATGACGAGGCAGCCTAGAGAAAAGTGGCACGCCTTCTCTGTCATTGGGCAGCACGCGTGGCGCATGTCTCCGTGTTCCACGCCATGCATTGAATGCATTTACGGCCACGTGAGTCAGCCATCCAATCCATCATCTCACTAGCTTCCTAGGCATACGGCGCATTAAATTTTTCTGTCTCCTAACGTCTTTTCACGATTCCTCACGTTCCCTCACGGTCCCTCACACGTTTCCTCACACGTTCTCTCTGTTCATCTCCCATCCTCGTCTTTATGTTTCCCATCCTCTATCATTCTCACTCATCAACCATTTGCTCAGAAAACCTTTCTTCAACCATCAGTTTTTTCCCACACCTTTTCCTATCAATGGCTCGAATCAAAATGACTGCAAAACGCAAAAAATCATGCCAAGAACCAGAGGAAAACCAAGAAGTCTACTCAAGCACTGAGTCAGATTATCATGAGGAAAACCAATCTGAAGCAACTGCCATGAACACCATTTCTTCATCTCAACCATCCAAAAGCTCCTCTCCTTCTATTACTCCAAAAATCGTCAAAAAATCCTCCTCCTCAACTCCTTCCAGGCGCTCCTCCAAAATCATGTTTGGAGTCATTTCGTCCAACAAGGCACCTCCTCAGGACAATACGATCCATGTCATAAACTCTGATGATTCAGAGACAACTCCTCCTGTTGAACCAGCACAACAGCCTCCTCATGCAAAATTCCAAAACTTCAACTCCAGAAAAAGGCCAAACCTTCCTCACCAAAACCCCCTTCATCATCCACAAAAATTTCTGACAACACTTCACTGTTTGATTCGGCCGAATTAGAAGCGGTTTACTCTTCAAAATGGCAAAACAAGTTAGTGGTAAATGGAAAAATCATTGACCTTGCTGATATCAAACAAGGAGGGTTTAATGTTGAAGAAATGTTTGAACAACTCGGCTGGACCTCATTCTTCAAAATCAATGAACCACAGTACCCGCGTCTAGTAAGGGCTCTCTATGCCGCTTCAAAAGGATCAAAAGGCATGACTAATTTTAGTATGGTACTGAAAGGGGTTCATATGGAAATTAATCCCACCACACTATGTCAAATACTTGATATACGTGATGAAGGAGCTCACTGCTTATCTGAGACATGGTATTCACAATGTGTCATCACTAGAACCTCTGTGCTCCAAAACACCCTCATCAAACCTCCAAAACTGTTGGTGGCCTCCAACCTTGTCCCCTTGTGTCGCATCCTTCACAATATCTGTGTCCACTCCATCACACCCCGAGCTGGCAGTTTTGAGAAAGTCACAGAACTTGATCTCATGATTATTCATCACGTGATTATTGGTACTCCTCTTTGTTTGGGTCATGTTATTTTTACCTTCATGCTGAATGCTGTTGTATTGGGACGGTTTGCTCCCTATGGGATGATTTTGACAAAAATCTTCAAATTTTTCAAAATCCCACTTGAGGATGAACATTCCATCTACTTCAACAACACTTTTTATATGAAGAACATTAAACAGATGAAGATTCAAAATGATGACCGTCCTGCCTCAAAGAAAAGAAAAACTCGTCCTTCCTCCTCTGTTTCTCAAAACTCTGCAGATGAAACACCTCATCCTCCACCTGAGGATACACCATCACCACTAATTCCAGAACCAACCTCTCCACTGCGTAACTCTCTTGATACTACTCATTCTCCTGCCTCTCCTGTCCCCACAACAACTCAGTCTTCACCAATCCACAAACTGACTCCCCTTCGTGAAGCCGATCCTATCCCTAAGGATGCCTCAAAATCAACTTCTCCTCAACATATGGAAGATGGTGAGGAGTTATACTTTGATATGAATTTATCTTATCCTCCATCTCCTACGGATGTGCCTATGGCTTCTCCTCCCACTGTGCTAATGGATGAAGATGTGCTCCCCCCACCAGATTTTTCGCAACAAATTCCTCCTGCTGTAAACTTTGAAAAAACTGCTCGACCTCTCCCTTAGGTTACAGGTGTGTTCATTTCCCTTGACTCTTTCTTTACTGCCATGACTCATAACCAGTCAAAGGACAAGGCTGGGAGCTCTCAGAATAAGAGTTCCAGTGTAAATGATCAGCCTAAAGGCTCGGTTCCTAGCACAAGGATTGGGGACAACAAGAAGCAGATGCAACTCCTCAAATTAATTAGGAAAGACCAGAAGAAAATTCTTCAGCGCTTCACTCATTTTCAGAACTCTTTGGTTCAATTTGGGCTCATTCTTGAATGGGTTACCAAACACTTGGTATCTACTATTGCTCATGGAGATCATCCTCCTGAGATACCAGCCCAGCCAACCTCGGATGTTCCATCTCCTTCATCCTCATCAGATGAACCAGCCTCCTAAGATTAAATCTGTTGTTATTTATTTTTGCTGCTCCCAAATTCAGGGGGAGAATGATTATGTTTTTTTTGTTTAGTGATTATGTTTTTTGATTATCCAATTGTTTTGGGTTCATGCTGTTAAAACTGTTTAATTATTGTGTTGTTAAGTTGAATTGTTGTGTTGCTTATGAACCCATGTTTATGCTTTGTTGAACAAATCTTTAAATTATTATCTAATTATCATGATGTCATATGTTTGGTTAAAATCATGTTATTTCAACACTTTGGCATACATTTAGGGGGAGTAATGATTTTTAGTTTTAAAAATTATTACACATATAATTGAGGGGGAGCATAAACATTTTATCTTTGTCTTATTTAAAATCATAATCTAAAGAATTTTGTCATCATCAAAAAGGGGGAGATTGTTGAGACAAAATCTCTCAAATGATTTTAATGATAACAAAATTACTTAAGAGATTATGATTGTGGTTAATGACTAACATGTGCTCTTGAGTGTA
The DNA here is from genome assembly GCF_000331145.2 of Cicer arietinum. NCBI lineage: Eukaryota > Viridiplantae > Streptophyta > Magnoliopsida > Fabales > Fabaceae > Cicer > Cicer arietinum. Next base: position 29,797,703 of record NC_021164.2, read on the forward strand.
TTCATATAAGATAATAGGTTATTAATCATTAAGGCAAAAAGAAGAAAAAAGTGATTCTGGCCTGAGGATGGAAAACCCTCGTGAGGATGGAAATTGCTGCAAACGTGAGGATGGGCTGCAATTTGAAAAACTCCAGATTTGGACAATCTGATCTCTCACCA
>NC_021164.2:29798597-29810624 GCF_000331145.2 Cicer arietinum
TGCCTGGCCTAACAAGCTGAATGGCAGTTCTGTAATTATGATGAAAAACCTTGGATCCTTTGAAAAATGATTTCCAACGGTCATCAAGGGCTTGGATCTCTATAAAATGCAAACAAGCTCTCCATTGGAATACACACAACACAATTGCATAAAAAGATCAAACATCTTAAAGCTTTCAAGAAGCAAATCACATCCTCTCTTCTTACTTTCTTTGATCCTACACTATATCTTTCTATATCCTTTAAGAAAGTATTAAGTATCAATCACTCTCATTCTACTTTGTAATTTCCTAGTAAGTGAAGCTTGGAAATATTTGAAATTTGATTGTAAGCTTGGTGAAGCTTGATAATACACAGTTTGTAATCATCCTCGGGTTGAGGATCGATCTGTTTGAAAGTTAGTGAAAACTCACAAGGGTGTGAGGACTGGACGTAGCCATCTTTGGGTGAACCAGTATAAAAACAGTGTGTGTCTATCTTCTTTTGCAATGCCTTTGGATAAATAATTGAGTCATTATAATTTACAGGCAGCGGAAAAGTTACTCCAATTATAAATCCAAACCATTTACCCAACAACAAATGGTACATGTAACCCATCGAAAATAACATGTCAAGCTGACAATATTAGTATAGGTACAGTCTTCCATTTTAAAATAAATGCAATACAAAAGAAAGACATCCGTTCCCTCTGTGACAACCTAGTCTGATCATTTTACAAAACAACTAAACACCCTGAGTGATCTCCACGCGCCCCGTGAGATCCTCCTAACGTATCTGCAGTCAAGCGTTCCCATCTCCATTCCCGTCCGTAGGGTACGAACCGGTAGGACCGTCCTGACTCTCATCTGAGGGCAAAGCCCAGATTTCCACAATAATTGTAAAGGGTCACCAACCAAAAAAATAACAGTTAACACATAGCAATTAAGATTTTAAATGCTCAAAATAACCTTTCAACTAAGCATGCACCTTAAAAGGGTTTCCATATGCCAAACATGCATAAACAAGGTTGAGAAATGAAGTTTTTAACAAAACAACATTGTTGTATTCGAATACAGCATCTCTGTATTCGAATACAAGGCTGTTTCAGCATTCAGCAAAAAAAACAGCATGTCTGTATTCGAATACAACAGTCTGTATTCGACTACACAGCAAGTCAGTAGCAAAATGTATTCGAATACAGCAGTCTGTATTCGACTACACAGTAAGTCAGTGGCAAAAACAGCATGTCTGTATTCGAATACAACAGTCTGTATTCGACTACACAGCAAGTCAGTAGCAAAATGTATTCGAATACAGCAGTCTGTATTCGACTACACAGTAAGTCAGTGGCAAAAACAGCATGTCTGTATTCGAATACAACAGTCTGTATTCGACTACACAGCAAGTCAGTAGCAAAATGTATTCGAATACAGCAGTCTGTATTCGACTACACAGTAAGTCAGTGGCAAAAACAGCATGTCTGTATTCGAATACAACAGTCTGTATTCGACTACACAGCAAGTCAGTAGCAAAATGTATTCGAATACAGCAGTCTGTATTCGACTACACAGTAAGTCAGTGGCAAAAACAGCATGTCTGTATTCGAATACAACAGTCTGTATTCGACTACACAGCAAGTCAGTAGCAAAATGTATTCGAATACAGCAGTCTGTATTCGACTACACAGTAAGTCAGTGGCAAAAACAGCATGTCTGTATTCGAATACAACAGTCTGTATTCGACTACACAGCAAGTCAGTAGCAAAATGTATTCGAATACAGCAGTCTGTATTCGACTACACAGTAAGTCAGTGGCAAAAACAGCATGTCTGTATTCGAATACAACAGTCTGTATTCGACTACACAGCAAGTCAGTAGCAAAATGTATTCGAATACAGCAGTCTGTATTCGACTACACAGTAAGTCAGTGGCAAAAACAGCATGTCTGTATTCGAATACAACAGTCTGTATTCGACTACACAGCAAGTCAGTAGCAAAATGTATTCGAATACAGCAGTCTGTATTCGACTACACAGTAAGTCAGTGGCAAAAACAGCATGTCTGTATTCGAATACAACAGTCTGTATTCGACTACACAGCAAGTCAGTAGCAAAATGTATTCGAATACAGCAGTCTGTATTCGACTACACAGTAAGTCAGTGGCAAAAACAGCATGTCTGTATTCGAATACAACAGTCTGTATTCGACTACACAGCAAGTCAGTAGCAAAATGTATTCGAATACAGCAGTCTGTATTCGACTACACAGTAAGTCAGTGGCAAAAACAGCATGTCTGTATTCGAATACAACAGTCTGTATTCGACTACACAGCAAGTCAGTAGCAAAATGTATTCGAATACAGCAGTCTGTATTCGACTACACAGTAAGTCAGTGGCAAAAACAGCATGTCTGTATTCGAATACAACAGTCTGTATTCGACTACACAGCAAGTCAGTAGCAAAATGTATTCGAATACAGCAGTCTGTATTCGACTACACAGTAAGTCAGTGGCAAAAACAGCATGTCTGTATTCGAATACAACAGTCTGTATTCGACTACACAGCAAGTCAGTAGCAAAATGTATTCGAATACAGCAGTCTGTATTCGACTACACAGTAAGTCAGTGGCAAAAACAGCATGTCTGTATTCGAATACAACAGTCTGTATTCGACTACACAGCAAGTCAGTAGCAAAATGTATTCGAATACAGCAGTCTGTATTCGACTACACAGTAAGTCAGTGGCAAAAACAGCATGTCTGTATTCGAATACAACAGTCTGTATTCGACTACACAGCAAGTCAGTAGCAAAATGTATTCGAATACAGCAGTCTGTATTCGACTACACAGTAAGTCAGTGGCAAAAACAGCATGTCTGTATTCGAATACAACAGTCTGTATTCGACTACACAGCAAGTCAGTAGCAAAATGTATTCGAATACAGCAGTCTGTATTCGACTACACAGTAAGTCAGTGGCAAAAACAGCATGTCTGTATTCGAATACAACAGTCTGTATTCGACTACACAGCAAGTCAGTAGCAAAATGTATTCGAATACAGCAGTCTGTATTCGACTACACAGTAAGTCAGTGGCAAAAACAGCATGTCTGTATTCGAATACAACAGTCTGTATTCGACTACACAGCAAGTCAGTAGCAAAATGTATTCGAATACAGCAGTCTGTATTCGACTACACAGTAAGTCAGTGGCAAAAACAGCATGTCTGTATTCGAATACAACAGTCTGTATTCGACTACACAGCAAGTCAGTAGCAAAATGTATTCGAATACAGCAGTCTGTATTCGACTACACAGTAAGTCAGTGGCAAAAACAGCATGTCTGTATTCGAATACAACAGTCTGTATTCGACTACACAGCAAGTCAGTAGCAAAATGTATTCGAATACAGCAGTCTGTATTCGACTACACAGTAAGTCAGTGGCAAAAACAGCATGTCTGTATTCGAATACAACAGTCTGTATTCGACTACACAGCAAGTCAGTAGCAAAATGTATTCGAATACAGCAGTCTGTATTCGACTACACAGTAAGTCAGTGGCAAAAACAGCATGTCTGTATTCGAATACAACAGTCTGTATTCGACTACACAGCAAGTCAGTAGCAAAATGTATTCGAATACAGCAGTCTGTATTCGACTACACAGTAAGTCAGTGGCAAAAACAGCATGTCTGTATTCGAATACAACAGTCTGTATTCGACTACACAGCAAGTCAGTAGCAAAATGTATTCGAATACAGCAGTCTGTATTCGACTACACAGTAAGTCAGTGGCAAAAACAGCATGTCTGTATTCGAATACAACAGTCTGTATTCGACTACACAGCAAGTCAGTAGCAAAATGTATTCGAATACAGCAGTCTGTATTCGACTACACAGTAAGTCAGTGGCAAAAACAGCATGTCTGTATTCGAATACAACAGTCTGTATTCGACTACACAGCAAGTCAGTAGCAAAATGTATTCGAATACAGCAGTCTGTATTCGACTACACAGTAAGTCAGTGGCAAAAACAGCATGTCTGTATTCGAATACAACAGTCTGTATTCGACTACACAGCAAGTCAGTAGCAAAATGTATTCGAATACAGCAGTCTGTATTCGACTACACAGTAAGTCAGTGGCAAAAACAGCATGTCTGTATTCGAATACAACAGTCTGTATTCGACTACACAGCAAGTCAGTAGCAAAATGTATTCGAATACAGCAGTCTGTATTCGACTACACAGTAAGTCAGTGGCAAAAACAGCATGTCTGTATTCGAATACAACAGTCTGTATTCGACTACACAGCAAGTCAGTAGCAAAATGTATTCGAATACAGCAGTCTGTATTCGAATTTTCTTTCCTTCCTTTTTCCTTTCTTTGTTTTTCCTTCCTTTCTATTTCCTTCTTTCCTTTATATAACCTTTTCTTTTCCTTTTCCTTCCTTCTAATTTCCTTTCTTTCTATTCTCTCCAAGCAAACATATATATATATATATATATTAAACATAACTTAACAAATATCTCAAAATATCTAGATATTTGTTAAATTACCATTTCACCGTAACGCATTAAATTCTCCGTAAAGGATTTACCGCACTTAATTTAAATTTATTTATCGACGAGTAATTCTAAATGGTGTCAAAATAACTTTTTGATCCTATAAACTCCAAAATATTATTAACTTTGGCTAAAAAGCCTCCGAGTCAAATTCCAAAATATATAAAATACATAAAGTGTACTTTAAAATTATGGGTCTTACAGGATCGATCTGTTTGAAAGTTAGTGAAATCTCACAAGGGTGTGAGGACTGGACGTAGCCATCTTTGGGTGAACCAGTATAAAATTGTGTGTGTCCCTCTCATATTCCTCTTTTACTCTTTTTCTTAAGTTAAAACTAAAGGGTTGAAAAAATCTATCCTTAGTGAGAGGATAGTAAAAACCCCCCCCCCCCCCCCCCCCCCCCATTCTAGTGATATTTAGCTACATCAATCTCCCCCTTTTTGATGATGACAAAATTCTTGAGATTATTATTTTAAATATAAGAAAATTAATTATGAGATAGAAGTTTGTGAGATGAGATGTTTATGCTCCCTTAAATTATATGTGTAGTATTTTTAAATTTTAAAAAAAGATTACTCCCCTTGAACACATGGCAAATATTTTGAACAAAAGATGTGAACCAAAACGAGAGTTCATATTAATGGAATTGATATTTCAAAAGATGGTTCAAAACATCATAAACATAAACATGGTTCAAAACAGCATAAACATAAACAAGCATTAACAAAAAAAAAAAACTAGATGTTCATAATCTCTCTCCCCCTGAATTGGTCAGCAACAAAAAGGTATAGTCATAAAGCTACTCAGAGGAGGATGGCTTGTCAGATGAGGATGATGGAGAAGGAACAGGAACATCAGAGGAAGGTTGGGTTGGTAACTCAGGAGGATGATCTCCAGGAGCAACAGTGGGAACCAGATGTTTGGTAACCCATTCAAGGGTGAGACCAAAATGAGCAATTGTATTCTGGAAGGTATTGAAACTTTGAAGAAGTTTCTTCTGATCCTTCGTAATGGTCTTGAGAAGTTTTATCTACTTCTTATTTTTCCTCTTCTCGGTCCTCTTACTGGAGTTCGATTCCTTGGGTTTATCATTGCCACTAGAACTTTTGTTTTGAGAACTCCCAGCTTTATCCTTTGATGAATTATTAATTGTGGTAGCAAAAAATGAATCAATAGAGCCGAACCGACCAGTGACCTCCGGAAGAGGTTGGGAAGGTTCTTCAACTATTGCATTAGATGGTGGAGGAGGAAAAGTAGTGTCCAGATTTTCGTTTAGAAATTGAGAAGTTTCAACAGGCACATCCTTAGGAGGACTTGGTGGTGAGAAATGATGATAAGACACATTTAGATCAAAATATAATTCTTCACCATCCTCCATCAATTTTAGATAGGATGCTTCGTTTGCATCCTCGTGGGGAGGATTGTCTTCATAAAAAAGCGAAAGAGTATGGATCGGTGAAGACGGAGGCGGTGTTGGAATGGTAGAGTCATGCACTGGAGATGAAGTGGGCACAGGTTCTGTTGGAGGTTGAGCAGTTTCTGGTTCAGAAAGGAGTTTGACAGAGGGGGAGTGATGCGTTTTCTTCTTCTTGGATGCAGGGGGTACGGTTGATGATGATTTGAGGGGAGTAGAAACAAATGATTGGAGCCTCATTTGTTTAACATTTTTCATACAAAAAGTATTGTTAAAGTGGATCGAAGGTTCATCATGAAGTGGTAGATTAAAAAAATTGAAAATCTTGGTCAGGATCATCCCATAGGGAGCTGATTGACCTAGCACAACATCATTCAACATGAAGCAGAAAATGAGATTGCCTAAGTGGAGAGGTGTGCCTGACATGAGATGATGAATGATCAAAAGGTCACGTTCAGTGACCTTTTCAAAACTGTCAGCTTGGGGCACAATATAATGCACACATATATTGTGAAGAATGCGGAAAATGGGAAGTATATTAGAAGCCACCTGAGGTTTTGGGGGGTGAAATGAGGGTGTTTTGGAGGATATCTGTTCTAGTGACTTGACACTGTGAATACCAGTTTTCTGAGAAAGGTAGGCACCTTCATCACGTATGTCCAGGATTTGACACAGTGTAGTGGGATTAATCTCCATGTGAACCCCTTTGAGGACAATGTTGAAACCAGTGTTGTCTTTTGAACCATTTGAAGCAGCATAAAAAGCCCTTACCAGACGAGGATACTGGGGTTTATTTACGTGTAAAAAGGAGGTCCATCCCAGTTGGTCAAACATGTCCTCCACGTCAAAACCACATTGTTTTAAATCAGCAAGGTCAATTTTTTTTCCATTGACCACAAGTTTGTTCTGCCATTTTGAAACATAGTGGGTTTCCAACACCGAGGAATCAAAAAGTTTGGTAGTTGCAAAATTTTTTGAAGATGAGGATGGTAATTTTTGTGAAGGTGGGTTGGCCTTTTAGGTGTTGAATGTTGAGACAAAATCTCTCAAATGATTTTAATGATAACAAAATTACTTAAGAGATTATGATTGTGGTTAATGACTAACATGTGCTCTTGAGTGTATTCATATAAGAAAATAGGTTATTAATCATTAAGGCAAAAAGAAGGAAAATATGATTCAAATCTGAGGATGGATAACCACGTGAGGATGGAAATTGCTGAAGATGAAAACCGTGAGGATGGCCTGGAAAGTAAAAAATCTTCAGATCTGCACAATTTGTGCCCTCTCCAGAACAAATGCTTTTATTCATTAAAGAAATGCACAACAAAGTCAAAGAATGAATAAGTAAAAGTATTTGAAATCAAAAGTCAGAAGGTCAAAGGAAAATGATGAATATAGCCAGATCTAGAATCTAGAGGATGGCAGACTAGGCTGAAAATGATTCAGTAAAGTTGAAAGCAACCCATCAAGCATGTGCAAAGGCTAAAATCATATCATTTATTGGGCTTGCACGAATTAATACATGAAGAAGTCAAGTTAAAGAAAGGCAACAAGAAACAATCCAAAAATAGACAATCACATGTTGTTGCCAGATCTGATCCTTGGACTGAGTGTGACAGTCCTATGTAATAAGGTGGCTTTCTCTCTCTTGTCAACATCGCCTCAAAAGATGAAATCAACCTAGTCCTTAAAATTTTTGAAAAGGTTGCAGCTCACATGGTCAAAGTAACAACTTTACACTTCTGATAAAAGAGAATAGACAATGACATGTCAAGATCAAGTTACAAGAAAGCTGTGCATGCGCGAGGATGGCTGCTGCCTGGGCTAGTAAAGCTGAATGGCAGTTCTATAATTATGATGAAAAACCTTGGATCTTTAGAAATGTGCTCCAACGGTCTTCAAAGAGCTTGGACTCCTATAAAATGCAACAAGCTCTCCATCATACAACACACAACATAATTGCATAAAAAGATCAAGCATCTTAAAGCTATCAAGAGCAATTCACATCCTCACTTCATACTTTCTTTGATCATACACTATATCTTTGTTAATCATTTGAGAAAGTATTAAGTATCAATCACTCTCATACCACTTTGTAATTTCCTTGTGAGTTACACTTGGAAATATCTGAATATTGATTGTAAGCTTGGTGAAGTTAAAGAATACACAGTTTGTAATCATCCTCAACGTGAGGTTGATCAGTTTGAAAGTTAGTGAAATCTCACAAGGGTGTGAGGACTGGACGTAGCCATCTTTGGGTGAACCAGTATAAAATTGTGTGTGTCTCTCTCTCATATTCTTCTCTTACTCTTTCACTCAAGTTAAAACTAAAAGGTTGAGAAATCCATCCTAGGACTTACCATCCTCAGCGAGAGGACAATTTTAAAATCTCTTGAAAATTATTTTTAAACAGCAAAATCCCTATTCAACCCCCCCCCCCCCCCCCCCCCCCCTTCTAGTGATATTTAGCTACATCATTGAAGATTTAGAGGAGATTTTGAGAGAGGTGGTTGTGGTGTAGGTTCTGCAGATAATGTTGTTTCTGAATCATCAGAGTTAACAACATGGATTGTGTTGTCTTGAGGAAGCTCCTTTTTAGATGAAACAACTCCATACATGATTCTGGAAGATCGTCTTATGGGAACGGAGGAGGATGAGGTTTTTGTGGTTTTTGGAGTTTTAGGAGAAGATGAAGGTGAAGGAGTATTTTCATATTATAATGGAGGAGGGATAACATTTAACGATTCATGATGAGTGGATTCTGGATGATCCTCTTTGTGACTATCTGATTCAGTGCTAGAGTAATAATCTAGTGAGTTTTCTGAGGTTTGAGCAGTAAGTTTGCGTTTTGCACATACTTTGGTGCGAGCCATTTGTGAATACTGATGATTGGTAGTTTTTTCAGATGGTGAAGTGTAACATCCCGCTTTTTTTGGGACATTAACCAACAGAAATTCTAAACGTAAAATTTCAAATTCATTTTTATTTATTTATGATTATCTTAAGTACTCATTTATCTTTAAAATCATTTATCTTAAGTACTCATTTACTTTAAAATCATTTATCTTAAGTACTCATTTATTTAAGATTATCTTAAGTACTCATTTATCTTAAGTATTTATTTATTTATTTATGATTATCTTAAGTTTTTAAATGCACAAATAACCTTTCAACTAAGCATGCACCTTAAAAGGATTTTCCATATGCTAAAAGTTCATATAATGCTTGCCAATTAAAAATGAAATCAAAATAAAGTTCTCAATCCATCAAGTAATACATAACTAACCAAGACATTGATAAATCAATTGAGCAATCTGTTATCTAACTCAAAATAAGAATTTCTACTAAGCCAATCGATTTCCAAATCGATTTCCTGAAGGTTTTTAGTGAAATTTGAATTCTGGGCTTAATTCAATCGATTGGGCAATCGATTGAATGAATAACTGAGCCCCTGACTTAATGCCAATCGATTTCCAAATCGATTTGGTCAGTTTTTGCTGAGTTCCTGTATGGCCAAATCGATTTCTTAAATGGTTTTTGAAAAACATATTATACAATCGATTGGCAAATCGATTATGTCAAATTAGAGAAGTTCCTGTAACTCATCCAATCGATTGGGAAATCGATTTCCCTACTTATCCTTCCAAAAATACATAAATTAATTCAATCACATTCATACACAACTCCAAATCTTAACCCTTAGCAATTCCCACACAATCACCACGACAAATTGGGTTTCGAATAGTTTTACAATCCATCACACTTACACACGATAATCAATACATAACACTTAGCAATTCCAACACAATTACCACGACAAATTGAGTTTCGAAATAGTTTACAATCAGTCACACTTACACACAAAATCAATACATAACACTTAATCATAACTTGATTCAAACACGACTCGTGTGCCAAGCACCCTAATGCGATGCGTATATGCCAAAATGCATGGACTCGGAATTCCAAACCAAAACCCTCCTCGAAGGGCCGTAAATCATAATTGTACCGCCTATCGCAGGCCAAAGTACCAATTACCGAGGTGCCACCTATCACGGGTCTGCACGATTTACTAAAAAGCGAAAACCATAAACGTACTGCCTATCACGGGCCCGTACTGTTTTTCGAGGTGCCACCTATCACGGGTCTGCACAATTTACAAAAAAGCGAAAACCATAAACGTACTGCCTATCACGGGCCCGTACTGTTTTTCGAGGTGCCACCTATCACGGGTCTGCACAATTTACAAAAAAGCGAAAACCATAAACGTACTGCCTATCACGGGCCCGTACTGTTTTTCGAGGTGCCACCTATCACGGGTCTGCACAATTTACAAAAAAGCGAAAACCATAAACGTACTGCCTATCACGGGCCCGTATCGTTTATCGAGGTGCCACCTATCACGGGTCTGCACAATTTACAAAAAAGCGAAAACCATAAACGTACTGCCTATCACGGGCCCGTATCGTTTATCGAGGTGCCACCTATCACGGGTCTGCACAATTTACAAAAAGGTAAATCATAAATGTACCGCCTATCACAGGCCAAAGTACTATTTATCAAGGTGCCACCTATCACGGGTCTGCACGATTTACAAAAAGAATGAAAATGCATGAGCATATACTGACTCTATCCATAACAATCATTAAGCAAATGCAGATATTAAAAGATTCCCCATTTTTAATACTCATTTAACTTAAACGATTTTCACAACGAACATTAAGCAAACAGAAATATTAAGAGATTCCCCATTCTTAATACTCATTTAACTTAAACGATTTTCAAAACAAACATTAAATACTTCGAGATGGCGGTAATATAAGTTTTGAGAGTCTATTAAAGGATGGGAATTACTAAGAGGATGTTAATATTTTGATAGGTGAGAAGGATTATTCGAGATTTGATTTGGGATCCTAAGATGGTTGATTTTTATTTTTTTTTAGTTGATGATTTAAAATCCGCAAGGTTGGATGAAGGACCAATTGATGCTTAAAACTTTCATAATCGAAGGAGTTGAGGCGGGCAAGTGATAAATAATTCATGTTAAGAATGGAAGTGTTTGGAGATTTTGAGGATCAAATTTTAGAATCTTATTCAATGATAGAAAGTTAAAAAGAAGAAATGTAACAACTGATTTATGGTTTAGTTGTTGGTCTTGGGAAGTCAAGCGTGAATATCTGAAATGATCATTTCAGTAACTGGATGGATGAAGAAAGGTATGTGGATTTTTGAGATATTGTACTGAAAAATTTATGAGGATGAAGTTATAGATAATTAGTTCTTAGGAAATGCTTATGGGGAACGTTTGAGAAATAACTCTTTAGGACGTTCGATTGTTAGGACTCTTTCCGTTCGTATCTCGGTGAAGGTTGATAGGGAATAAGAATCCAGCGAGTGAACCAAATATTGGAAAAGGTACCAAGAAATTTGTGGGGCAGCACATAGAAATGTAGCTTATGGCAATTAAAGATTGATGAAAGGAATTATCTCACCTATAACTCAGACATTATTATTATAAAGGTATGCCAATGATATAAAGACATTACTTGAGTGCATGTCATGGGGATTGTTATTGTGTTCGTCAATCAAAGGAAGTTTATGTGTCCCAAGTGGTATAGTCTTTGGCTTGTTTTCGAAAATATTTGAGGTAGTTTTGATCACCAAGCATATGTGGGGATGGAATTATTAAATTTATAACTGGAATCACATACCGATAAGAACACTACAGTTTGACGTAGTTGTACGACTTAAGAAAAATCGAGGATTTGTGGACAAGGGAGAAATTTAGGAGTTCTCAGATGTAGTGATTGTTCTGTGCTCAGTGTGTTGGGGTCGTTCTAAGTGTTTCAGTTTGGTACAAAATGGATGTTTCGTACCAAGTAGATGCCAATGAGACTACGTGACATAGGTATGGGATATTTTACTTCGTCGACAGGATCAAAGTTATAGGAAAATAAGGGAAACTCAGTGGACTTTGAGAAGATAGTTGACCGCTTGTACATCAGGATAACCTCAAGTGTAAGTCGCAAGGAGCGCTATTACAGTTCGGTTAAGATAGTCTAAGCCACTATCATGG
>NC_021164.2:29813676-29821516 GCF_000331145.2 Cicer arietinum
TTTTTCCATAAATCCATTACTTCTTCTTGTCTATTCTTTTTCACATATTGTTTGCATTTTGCCCCAACATTTTTTTCAATATGAAAATGACATAGCAAATGTATTGAAGTAGGAAACACAACACTAATCGCATTCATCATGGCAAGATCTCTATCAGTCACAATAACTTTAGAAATTAAAGTCTCAGATTTGAACAACTTTCGTACCTTTTCAAATGCCCAGATGAAGTTATCTTGTCGCTCTTGTTCCAAATAAGCAAACCCAACAGAAAATGTCAAACTAGTAGATGTGACGCCGTCAATTTCAAGTAGTGGTAACCGATATCTATTTGTTTTGTATGTGCTATCACATATCAAAACAAAATGAAACGTGTTTAACAACTTTATACAATCAGTATGCGTCCAAAATATATTTCTCAAAACATCAGAATTCTCGCGTCTTCTTGTCCAATACACATAATTTTCTTGTTGTATTAACTTCAACAGATGCTGCATTTCTGTGTACGAACCTCTCAATGATGATCGATAAGTACTCCTTTCTTTATATATTTGACTTGGAATTGTCAGATTTGCTTTATTTCTCTCTTTCAAAGCATTTAGAATGAATTTGGGGGCAAACTTATACTTTGTCATGTCATTGACAAATTTCCTCTCTTCTTCATTGAAACGCCCCAAATAAGAATGACCAGTTACAGTATCAAGTAGATCATGATTGTGTGTTCCACAATGAACACTAATTTTTCATCCTTCATCGACACTTAACGGTATACATCTGAGAGTAAACGGGCAATTCTTTTTGGATTACGTTATTTTGAACTGGAAAACTGTACCTTTACTAATATTGTCAGTATGACATCTTATTTGAATGGGTTCCATGTATTATTTGTTTTTGTGTAAATACTTTGGATTCATATTTTGTGAAACTTTTCCGCTGCTTATAAATTATAATGACTCAATTATTTATCCAAAAGTATTTCCTTATTTATTTCTCTGTTTTATTTTAATTTCTTTTGAAAAAAATACACCCTCGCTTTGAAAATCGGGGTGTTACATCAAGTCTGGTAAACACATCCACTTATCTTGTTCTTGAGCACCCAGTGAAGGAAATACCTACAAAATATGTTTCAAATAAAACATCAAATATATATTTATAATAAAAAATGTATCTGTGATTAATTATCAGTAATATTAATACCTGATCGGTAATGAATTTGTCTGTAGAATCTATTATATTTTTTGAGGCATGAACCTCAACTCTACTCATACCTAATTTCAAAAATAGTAATAAATATAAATAATAATAAATATAAATAATAATATATATAAATAATAATGAATTTTAAAAAAAATTGAAATTTTCGAAACTTTTCAAATTTTCGAAACTTTCGAATCTGTGTAACTTCGAAAGTTTCATATTGATGAAAACCTTCGAAAGTTCTGGAAACTTACGTTTCAGAACTTTCATCTTCAACAAAAGTTCCGAAACTTTGTGTTTCGGAAGTTTCGAATTTAACGAAACCTTCGAAAGTTTTATCAAACTAAAGCTTCGAAAGTTTCAAATTCAACCAAAGTTTCGAAAGTTTTGTTTTTCTGAAAAAATTGCATTTCGAATCTTTGGTTTTTTTACAAAAGTTTCGAAAATATTGTTGAAATCTGACCTCTGATTGTTTCGAAAGTGGGGGTGAGAAAAAAGTGTGGTAACTTTGTTGAGGAATTTTATATAAAGTAAAAAAAGGATAGATTGGTCAATAAAAAAATATGAAGGGTAGGAGATAAAATTGTGGGGGTGCACAGTACATTCCTCTTCCGCAAAATAGTCTAGTAATGCTATGAATTCCTAAACTTCCCTTTTGGAAAAATAATACTCTATTTAGAATAAACTATTGTAGTTGGAAAATTAATGAATCTGGTTACAAATTAAAACTATATACATCAGGTACGTTTTTGTTTATTTTTAATGTTCATAGAAACGCACTATATAACCCTTGTTTCTAGCCTAGCAAAGATCGTACTAGTCATTTTTCTTCAAAATCGAATCTGTGATTGCGTTGTTTTTATTTGCAGAATCGAAGTATGCCGCTGAAGGTGTCCGAAGCCACAATTTCTACCTTTGATGCCGTCTTTGAGAAGTTCCGATCAGAGAGTCCCCAAAACAAAGCCAACCTCATTCTCTTCTTGGCTGACAACGACCCTTCTACCTCTCTCAGCTGGTGCCCTGGTATTTGCTCTTCTAATGTTTTATTTTTTGGTTTGATTGTTTTTCTGTGGGTGCTTTTGATCTTAACCAGATGGTTCTTTTGTCAAGGGTTTCTTAGTTTTTTGTGTGTGTGAATTTCACGGGTAAAAACTTGATTTTGAAATAAATATAAGTTGATACTGTACTTGATTTCATTGACCATATCGTAATATTAGTAAGGGGAACAACTTTCCCCAAAAAATCACACATGATTCCGGAAATGGGCCTCCGGACGAAATAATTTCGGATTTGTCTGAAAGTATTTTTCCAGACTGCATTGAAGTTGTGTGTGTCTGTTTTTTCTGGATGTATGCATCCAAAGTGATCTTGGGGTGGGGAAGTTACTTCCATTAGTGAGTATTTTCTTTGATAACATAGCACTGTGAAGGCCCAAAAATTGGCAAAATGGATCTGAAATTTGGTGGGATAAACAACTTAACTAAGCACTTGTGGTATGAACGCTTATCATATAAGTCCTTATGTATAAGTTTTCTATAACAAAAAATAAAATAAAGTCAAACAGTTTTTTTATAAGCTATAAATAGTTCTTATAGGTTATCCTAGAAAACTTATGGAAATAAATTGAAAACAACTTATGCACATGTCAAAATTTGTTAACACTCAAACACTCTCACAGGTACTTATGCCAGTAGATAAACTTAAATAAGCAATCCAAACAGATCTACAAAAAGTGTTAACACCTAAATTGGTACTCGAGAAAAAGCACGTAGGCCTCTTTGGTCTCTGAAATTAACAATATTATTTTGATAATCAACAATCTCAAATGCATGTCAAAATGGCCGTTAAAAATTATCCTGAATTTAACGAGGTTTTTGAAGAGTACTTTACATTTTTTAAGGACTAAATAGGTTTCCTTTTTTTGTCAATTGTTATCAGTTTGAGACTTCACTCATGACTCATATATAAATGATTTATGTGTGTTAAAAGAAAATGATGTATGTGTGTCCCCTTGGTTGAGTGGGGCGTGAAGCATATCAGTTATCAGAATCAGTTCAAGTTGGAAGTGGGGATGATGCTTTGTTGTAGGCTTCATGGTAGGGTAGACATAACCCTTGAAGCTAGCAATTGGATTATAGAATCCAAACAAGTAGAAACTGCATATTTTACATTGTCCAGCACATGCATTGGTAGGGGATTGGAAAAATGGTCGTAATCTACAATCCAAAATAAATCATACCGGAGTTTTGAAAGGAACCTGGAGGCAGTTGGATTGTTTGTTCAATGTTGGATACATGTATGCTTGGGAGGGAGATACTGAGCTTGGTTATGGAATTGGAAGGGAGAATGTAGGAGAGGGGGCATGTGGGAGTGACTACGTACAGGGTTGGTGTTTGTTGAATGCTGAAGATGAAACCAAAGAGGAAATTGTGAGTTTACACAATGAGAAACTTGCCTTGGCGTATGGACAATTAGAATATTGAAGAACTTGAGAACGATTCATGGATTGTGTTATAGGATATAGAATAAAGGGTATTAAAGTAGTTAAACTAGTGAAGGAGTTAGTTAAAGAAGTTATTAGTTAATGGGTTAGTTAGGATTATTTTGTATAAATAAAGTAGTTATTGAGTTTGAGAAAATCATCGAGTATTTGTAAAGTTTAGTGAATAGACTAGTGACTCAATTCTGAAGGGGGGGAGCTTTGGAGGAGGATTTCTCTCCTATTGTTCTTATTTATACTATACCTTGCCTCCTAGAGTACGCTTTTAAAATAGGCAGTACACATAGGTTTGTAACAGATTGTCACGAGGCCTTTAAGTTTATTAGCGATATTGCATAGAGAGAGCGATATTGTGACAAGGCCTTTAAGTTTATTAACAGATTGTGAACATATTTCATCATTTCAAAAATGGATCATGCACATGCAAAGATTTTTCGTAATGATCTGTTTTAGATGCAAATTTCATTGGAGAGTAATTTCACCAAGAGATCAATCAACCGATCAGGGTCAGCCCAAGACATAGAGAGGTCTAAGGTGAATTTAAGAATGAGGCTTTTTAGAACCTATGATAGTATTTTAGTAAAATTGCTAAATTTTTTATAAAAAAATTATTTTTTAGACACTATAGAATAAACAGTCATTTATTAAATAAATATAATCGAATTTGGTTAATATTTCTTTTTTAATTGATGATTAAATCGATTTATTTAACATTTGTTGAGAGAATATTAGTTTTAAATAAGATTTCCTTATTTTTAGATTTAAACATATTAGAATATGAGGCATTTTTATTAAGTTTGATAATTTATTTATTCTTGGAGGACTAAAACGGTCACTTTAGTGGCCTTATCCTTGGACCCGCCCTGCAATCCATTTGAATAAAGAATTTAAACATGAAGTTGGAGCCGTAGTTGGGGATCACATAAGAAAATCAAAATAATGGTCTTTTCCTAGACTGTACTCTAATAAGATAGTAGATTGAAGGAAAAGTTTATTTATAGTCACTGTTAACCTACTAGGTCTCACCATAAAAATATTTGATTTATGGAATTGGGAAATATACAAGTTATTTCTTCTTGTAATTCATCTTTGGATGTTTTATATATGAGATTAATTTTGGCGCACTGTTAGTGTACAACTTTTTACTCTGTCAACTAATCACAAATCATCATTTGTATGACTTTTAAGACAAATAAGAATAAAGTCAAACATTTTCAGCGATCAAATGATTGTGAGTAATTGTTAGTATGAAACATCTTTACACTATCTGTGCATATTCTCCAGTTTATGAGAATTCATGATGAATATGACTAGTTTTTCTCCTCATGTTTTGATGATATTTACCCTTTTGCCTTGTTAGATTGTGTGAGAGCTGAGCCTGTGATCTACAAGAAGCTGGAAACATCATCAAATGAAATTGCACTTTTGAAAGCTTATGTTGGAGATAGACCAACATGGAGGAACTCAAAACATCCATGGAGGGTGGATCCTAGGTTCAAGCTCACAGGTGTGCCAACGTTGATCCGTTGGGAGAATGATTCGATCAAAGGTCGCCTTGAGGATCATGAAGCTCACATTGTAAACAAAATTGAAGCCCTTGTTGCTGATAAATGATTTCCATTGTGTGTCAGAGAGTTGTTATCACCACCCACCATGTAGTTTAAACCTTTTTGGTGTACTCTTTATACTTATGCTGGATTTATAGCTTTGCTGGTAAAGCATATATATAATAAATAAATGTTGAGTACTAATGGTTACAAGGGAAGGTTTAATAAAGGATACAGCAGTTGGTTCTTACTGTGTTGATGGTGGTTTTGACTTTTGAGCATCATAAATATGATTTCTAATCTTGTATAATGTTGAGTGTTCTGTGTAACCTTAGACAACAAGAATTTGAAGTTACTTGAACTGATCCACATGCTCATAGGCCAAAATAATACCCCCTCATAAGAAATTGAGTGAATTTGAACATTTCTACTTCTTAACTTCTAGCTTGAAATCTATATACTTTAATATATTTTGATCTTAATCTTAATAATGAACACATAACACACTTTCAAGACAATCTTTGGTTGTTTCAGCTCGTGTGGCTTTGCCACCAACTTAGAGCATCTACAATAGAAGATTCTTTGAGGGTTCATAAGTCTAAGAATTTACTTTTTGAGTTGTTCAACATTGGAGTTTGCCACGATTCATTAGCATAAAGTATTAATATGTGAGATAAATTGTGCGATTTATTTTAAAATATATGAATTATATTGTGGGATTCATTTTGAGTTCTTATGAAGTTCACCATTGAAGTAAAAATCGACTAAGTTAATGTGATGTGGCTTATTGGGACACACCAAAATAATCTTAAGTTAGTTCACCAATAGAGGTGCTCTTATATACTGGAATGGTGGCTATTTTGTATGGTTTGCTTCAAGCTTGTGATTTGCTATAATAATATTGTGATTAAATTTGATTCCAAATTAGTTTTGGACTTAATTTTGGAAGCTTCGTCCTTCCACCCTCATGCTTCCATCATATTTGACAACAAGAAATCGGTGGCTTTTCTTTGGCATGTTCCTCTCCATCATCATGAGAGAAATGAGTGTGCAGATAAACTTGTTATATTTGAAGCTTCTCATCATGATTTGATCAAGAGATGGTGGCTACGTCTTTCCTTTCTTGAGCATTTATCTTACTAGCCGATGCGTTAGGCTTGGTTTCTTTAAGACCTTAGTCTTATTTTGGTTGTTGTTTTCTTTGTTTTTTTATTCATAAAAAAAATATATTTTAGAATATACATAAAGAGAACACTTTCAAGATAATTTTTGACAACTCTCGATCAACAATTATATTGTTCTAACATCACCTTAAAACATTATATAATTTCTACCCATTTATGTCTACATTTACACTACACCAATCACACCAACCTAAAAGACATCATCTAGAAGAGGGGTTGAATCAACCTACTATGATATCATAAAATGAGACACTACTGTTCAATTGGTGGGACTTAATTAACTAGTTAACAAATCCTGATTACGTGATAAATATGCGATAAATTTAAGCCAATCAAATAGTATAAAACACATGCGCCTTTATTAACAAATATGACTGACAAGGTATCGACTATGAACAACAAATGTAATTGCTTCAGTCGGAGTCACCATTTTACCTCTATGAGGCCATATTATGAGGGTCAGATGAACGATAGGAAGACACATGTGGTTTGTTGATCCCTAGGTATGTGCCTCCGTCCACATTCACGACCTCTCATTCGATAAACATGACCAAACAAGCGACAGTATGCACAACTAGTCCTGCTAACCCACCTCTTGCTCAATATCTCTAGAATAATAGGCTCATGGACATGATGATGGACATCACATATACAATGAAATGGTAGCTCTTGAATGATACAAATGAGGGCTTCAAAGTTGGCATGTTGGGAATTCTACACACATTAGTCGCACATCTTGTGTAAACAACAGTACTCCAATCGTTGTCAAAATCCCAAAAGTCGTCGTCGTAAAGAATATTCAGTGCGCTTGCCCTGCTACCTGACAACTCTTAAAATAAAGAGTTATTTAGAAAAAAAGCTTGGATTAATTTTTTAATTTGTTATGTTTCTAAGGGTAATTTAGAAATTTATGATATTTTGTTATTTTAGGGATACATGTAGTGATTTAGTACAAACTTTGCTGGGTTGTGTTGAATTTGTGCATAAAATTATATTTTGGCCAACTCTGAAGAAAAGTTGTTGAATGTTGCAACAATTAGTCGCATTACCGGAAGGTACAACAAGAGCACAGAAATATGGGACCCACATGTGCAGATTTCAATGTAATAGTTTGGGACACTTTATCACATCAATGACACATTAAATGAATATTCCAACTGTCCCATCACTTTATTCTATTGGATCAAGAATTGCTTTATGAATACAGACAAAATAGGCCCAAATTGATGTAGCTAATATCACTAGAAGGGGAGGTTGAATAGAGATTTTGCTGTTAAAAAATAATTCTCGTGTTTTAAAAACTACCCTCTTAGAGAGGATGCAAACTCGAGGATGGTTATTTAAACTTTTAAATTAGAGTTGAGCAAAAGAAAGAGAAAATGTAAAGAATGACACAACTTTTATACTGGTTCACC
>NC_021164.2:29827637-29832973 GCF_000331145.2 Cicer arietinum
ATTGCTAAGTGTTAAGATGTGGAATTGTGTATGAATGATATTGAGTTAGTTTATGTGTTTTTGGAAGAATATGCAGGGAAATCGATTTCACAATCGATTGGATGAGTTACAGGGACTTCCCTAATTTGACATAATCGATTGGCATTAAGTCAGGGGCTGAGCTATGTTGTCAGTTGATTGCCCAATCGATTGAATTAAGCCCAGAGTTCAAATTTCACTAAAAACCTTCAGGAAATCGATTTGGAAATCGATTGGCATTAAGTCAGGGGCTGAGCTATGTTGTCAGTTGATTGCCCAATCGATTGAATTAAGCCCAGAGTTCAAATTTCACTAAAAACCTTCAGGAAATCGATTTGGAAATCGATTGGCTTAGTAGAAATTCTTATTTTGAGTTAGATAACAGATTGCTCAATTGATTTATCAATGTCTTGGTTAGTTATGTATTACTTGATGGATTGAGAACTTTATTTTGATTTCATTTTTATTTGGCAAGTGTTATATGAACTTTTAGCATATGGAAAACCCTTTTAAGGTGCATGCTAAGTGGAAAGGTTATTTGTGCATTTGAAAACTTAAATGTTACGTGTTAACTGTTAATTTCGGTTGGTGACCCTTTACAACTATTGTGGAAATCTGGGTTTTGCCCTCAGATGAGAGCCAGGACGATCCTACCGGTTCGTACCTTACGGATGGGAATGTAGATGAGAATGCTTGACTGGAGCTATGTAGGAGGATCTTGCGGGGCGCGTGGAGATCACCCAGAGTGTTTAGTTTGTTATGGAGAATGATCAGATTAGGTTGACATAAAGGGATCAGACGTCTTTCTTTTGATTCGTATTTGTTTTAAAATGGAAGACTGTACCTATACTAATATTGTCAGCTTGACATGTTATTTTCGATGGGTTACATGTACCAACTTTTGATGTGTAAATATTTTGGATTCATATTTTGAGAAACTTTTCCACTGCTTGTAAATTATAATGACTCAATTATTTATCCAAAGGTATTTCCTTAAGTGAGAGGATAGTTTTACAATCTCTTGAAAATTATTTTTAAACAGCAAAATCCCCCCCCCCCCCCCCCTTCTAGTGATATTTAGCTACATCAATTGGCATCAGAGCAAGGTTCTCTAAAAAATACACCTAACAGTGTAAGAGAAAAAGATCCAAAAAGAAAAATGTCAAAAGCTAAGTACATCCCTGAAGGAGGATCATCCAGCCGACCTCCCTACTTTAATGGTACAGATTACTATCATTTGAAAGGTAAGATGAGGCTATTTCTCATATCACAAGACAACAACATGTGGTCTGTGGTGGAAAATGGAGATCATGTCATCAGAACCAACAACGCAGATGCAACCTCCGATGAGAAACCTCAAGCACACTGGACGGTTGATGAAAATGCAAAGGTACTCCTAAACTCTAAAGCTCATTTATTTTTAACGTGTGCTTTGAGCAGGGAAGAGTATGACAGAGTTGAAGAATGCAAAAACGCTATAGAGCTCTGGGATACTCTAAGGATTCATCATGAAGGATCAAGCCATGTAAAAGAAGCAAGGATAGACATGGGAGTAAGGGATTTCAAACTATTCAAAATGAAGGAGGATGAAACCATTGATGAAATGTTCTCAAGATTAACCATCATATTGAATAACTTGAGATCTCTTGGAAAGGTATACTCCGTTCAAGAAAGGATAAGAAAGATCCTAAGAAGTTTACCAAAAGAATGGAGGCCAATGGTAACTGCCATTACAGAAGCAAGAGATTTGACCAACATGAAATTAGAAGATTTGGTTGGAACTCTAAGAGCTCATGAACCATTGTTATTGGCTGATAAACCAAACAAAAAGGGAAGAATGATTGCTCTAAAAACCAGCCAAACAGAAAGCTCCAAGAAGAATGAAGATGTCATAACAAAGGAAAGCGCAGAGTATCCTCTGTCTGAGGATGAGGATGACCTCGTTCTGATTTCCAGAAAAATCCAGAGGATAGAGGATGTTAAACAGAAGAGGACAGAATAGAGGACCTCCTCAAAAAGAAAAAATTGACAAGAGTCAAATAACTTGTTATGGATGCAACAAGATGGGACACTATAAAACTGAGTGTCCTCTCAACAAAAGGAACTCTAGAAAATTCCCATACAAAAACAAATCCATGATGATCACTTGGGATGATAGTGATGAGTCATCCTCGGAGCAAGAAAAGGAAGAAGAGGCCAACCTATGTCTCATGACAAAATCAGAAAATGACAAGGTAAGTATTTCTGATCTATGTCCAAATTGTGAAAAATTAGAAGTTGAATTTGATAGCCTTTTAAATGACTCATACACTTTATCTCAAAAATGCATGTTTCAAAAAACCCAACTTGTTGAGATAAAGAAACAAAATGAAGAGCTACAGAAAAAGAATGATGAATATGTTAAAATCATTCAAGAGTTGCAGCAATCTCACTTTCAAAATTCTGAGAAACAAAAAATTCTTGAATCGCATCCTCCTGACGAGGATACAGAAAAGGAAATTTTGAAAACTGAGGTTATGGAACTAAAAAATGATATTTCCAACTTTGTCAAATCTACAGAAACATTTCAAAAGATAATGGGGTCCCAATCTGGAATATTTGACAAGGCTGGAATTGGTTTTAAAAGCTCTCAAAAACAAAAATTATATGAAAATTTTTTCTTGCCTAAAAAACGAGAGGATAGGCCTAAATGCACCTTTTGCAAAAAACTTGGGCATACTTCCAAAATTTGTCATGCTAAAAAAGCTAACAATGAAAAGGCAGCATGCTCATTATGTGGTAAACATGGGCACTATGAGTCTATTTGTTATCACAAAAGGAAGGTCCTCACAAGAGGAACAACTAACCAACAAGGACCCAATACTATATGGGTACCTAAGTCTCTTTTAAACTCTAATACAGGTTCATCCTCTAATCAACAAAAGAAATCCCTGGTACTTGGACAATGGTTGCTCAAGGCATATGACAGGGGATAAGCAATGCTTCATGTCATTAGAGATAAAGGATGGAGGATCGGTCACATTTGGTAATAATGATAAAGCTCAAATAAAAGGAACATGTATTATTGGTAAGAATAATTCTGCAAAAATTGAAAATGTTCAATATGTGGATGACTTAAAACATAACTTGCTAAGCATTAGTCAATTATGTGATAGTGGTTTTGAAGTTATTTTTAAGCCTACTCTATGTGAGGTTAAACACTCATCCTCGGGTAGAGTTTTCTTTTCCGGGTTTAGAAAAAAGAATTTATATGAACTTTATCTTGATGATTTACCTACTGAATCTTGTTTTGTTTCCATTGAAAAAGATAAATGGATTTGGCACAAACGAGCCGGTCACACAAGCTTAAACACTATTTCTAAATTGGAAAATTTAGAATTAGTAAAAGGACTTCCAAAAATCAATTTTGAAAAAGACAAGGTTTGTGTGAAAGGAAAACAAGTTAAAAGTAGTTTTCACTCTAAAAACTTTGTTTCAACAAATCATCTTCTTGAACTCATTCACATAGATCTTTTTGGTCCTATCAAAACTCCAAGTCTTAGTGGAAAAAGATATGGCTTTGTAATTGTTGATGATTTTTCTCGTTTTACTTGGGTTCTATTTTTAAAACACAAAGATGAAGCCTTTGAGGCATTCCACCATTTTTGCAAAAAGATTCAAAATGAAAAAGGTTCAAAAATTGTCTCGGTGAGAAGTGACCATGGAGGTGAATTTGAAAATGAATCTTTTAAAAATCTTTGTGAAGAAAATGGTATTTCTCACAACTTTTCTTGTCCAAGAACTCCCCAACAAAATGGGGTTGTTGAAAGGAAAAATAGAACTTTACAAGAAATGGCTAGAACTATTTTAAATGAAGCCAACATTGAAAAATATTTTTGGGCCGAAGCCATTAATACCGCTTGTTATATTTCAAATCGTACATCCATTAGAAAAATTTTGAACAAAACTCCATATGAATTATGGAAAGGGAGAAAACCAAATATTTCCTATTTTCACATATTTGGGTGTTATTGCTACATTCTAAATAATAAAGAAAATTTGGGAAAGTTTGATCCAAAATCCGATAAAGGAATTTTTCTAGGATACTCCACAACGTCAAAAGGTTATAGAATATATAATCTTAGGACTCAAACTGTGGAGGAATCCATGCATGTTATTTTTGATGAGTTTGATGACTTGTGTTTAGAGAAAAAGGATAAAGATGAAGAAGATGAAAATTCATCCTCACAAGTCCCCGGTCCTCACGCAGAGGATGAGTCTGATCCAACCTCTCAACAACTTCCAAGAGGATGGAAAACAGTCACGCATCATCCTCTAGATCTGGTCATTGGGAATACGGAAGATGGTGTGAGAACCAGAAACTCTCTAAGGGAAAATACTTCCAACATGGCCATGATATCACAAGTTGAACCAAAGACAATTGATCAAGCTATTGGTGACAAATCATGGGTTGAAGCTATGATGGAAGAACTCTCACAATTTGAAAGAAACAAGGTATGGAATCTTGTACCCCATCCTCTGGACAAATCGGTGATTGGAACTAAATGGATATTTAGAAACAAACTAAATGAGGATGGAGAAGTCATTAGAAATAAAGCAAGACTAGTGGCACAAGGGTACAACCAACAAGAAGGAATAGATTATGATGAAACGTTTGCACCCGTAGCAAGACTTGAAGCAATAAGAATCCTCTTAGCTTATGCTACTCATAAAGGTATAAAACTATTCCAAATGGATGTGAAAAGTGCCTTTTTGAATGGGTTCTTAAATGAAGAAGTGTATGTTCATCAACCTCCTGGGTTTGAGGATGAAAAACGACCAAACCATGTGTTCAAACTCTCTAAAGCTCTTTACGGTTTAAAGCAAGCTCCTAGAGCTTGGTATGAGAGGTTAAGTTCTTTTCTAAAAGAAAATGGATTCATTAGAGGACAGATTGATACTACTCTTTTCAAGAAAACACTTGAAAAAGATTTATTGATTGTTCAAATATATGTCGATGACATTATATTTGGATCCACAAATGAAAAAATGTGTGAAGAATTCTCAAATCTCATGCAAAGCGAGTTTGAGATGAGTATGATGGGGGAATTAAAATTCTTCCTTGGTTTACAAATCAAACAACGAGAGGATGGTATTTTTATCTCACAAGAAAAATACACCAAGGATTTGCTCAAAAAATACAACATGAGTTCTGCCAAGAGTATGGGAACTCCAATGCACCCATCCTCCTCACTCCACAAAGATGATGAAGGAACTCCTATTTCTGAAAAGGAATACAGAGGGATGATAGGATCCTTACTGTATTTAACAGCAAGTAG
>NC_021164.2:29833814-29872449 GCF_000331145.2 Cicer arietinum
TATAAAATTATAATTAACAAATATCTCAAAATATCTAGATATTTGTTAATTTACCATTTCACCCATAACGCATAAAATTCTCCGTAAAGGATTCACCGCACTTAATTTAATTTATTCATCGACGAGTAATTCTAAACGGCCTCGAAATATCTTTTTGATCATATAAACTCCAAAATATTATTAACTTTGGCTAAAAAGCCTTCGAGCCAAAATCCAAAATACACAAAAATACATAAAGTATACTTTAAAATTATGGGTCTTACATTGAACTTTGGGACTTAGTGGAAAATGGCTACACTACTCCAACAAATTATGATGGTACTGAAATTTCAAAGAAAGAGATGGATGCTGAACAAAAGAAGATGTACAAGAAGCATCACAAATCTAGAACCTTCATGATCAATGCCTTCAAAGAATTTGATAAGTGCACTGACAAAGAAACATAAAAAATTATCTTTGACAAGAATTTTCAAATCATCTTCATCATCTCGGCAGACACCCGTATAAAAGCACTGCCCCAAGAATTTTAAATTCCCCATGCCACATCAAAAGTGGTACAAAGACCCATCAAAATAAAAGTCAAGCTGACAATATGAGTATAGGTACAGTCTTCCAAATTGAAATAAATACATCCACAAAAGAAAGACATCTAGCCCCCTATACAACCATCTAATCTGATCATGCTACAAAAAAACTATACAACCCGGGTGATCTCCACGCTCCCCGCAAAATCCTCATGACACAGTTTCGGTCAGGTATGTCTAACTATCTTCCCATCTCCAAGGTACTAACTGGCAGGATGATCCTGGTTCTCATCTAAGGGCAAAGCCCAGATTTCCACAATAATTGTAAAGCATCATCAACCGAAATTAAAAAATATCACATGACATTTAAATTTCAAATGCACAAAATGACCTTTCAACTTAGCATACTCCTTGAAAGGGTTTTCATATGCCAAACATGCATAAACAAAGTTGAAAAATGAAATTTTTAACAAAACAACACTTTCGTATTCGAATACAGCAAACTCGTATTCGAATACAATGCTAATTCATAAGTTAGTAGCAAAAATTGTCCTGTCGTATTCGAATACACGTGCGAAATCATAAGTTAGTAGCAAACTCTGTGATGTCGAATTCGAATACAACTGTGAAAAATGCAGATTTTTAGTTTTGAAAATGTTTCAAAATCATTCAACACTTACAACACAAAGTCAATCATCACACTTAGCAATTAAAGATTCATATTTATTGTCAATATAAAATTTATTTACAATGTATCATCTATTTTTATTTTTATTTTTATTTTATTTTACATAAAAAATAAGAAATTTTTCATATACCTAGTTTACCATAATGTAATGTACCTCATATAAACAAAAACTATTTACTGAATAGACTAAAAAAAGAATTTATGGGCCCGTTTGATAGGTAAGATAGAAAGACACATGATAGAAAATAAAACTGAATAAGGATGGGATAATATATGATAGGATAATGACAAATTAAATAAACATTATTATATCATGTATTTGATACACATATGATAACCAACATGATAACATTTTATTTTATCATGTAATTGATACACATCTCTTCATGATATGATATAATATAAATTATATTTAAATAACAAAATTACTATTGTGAAAAATTACATATTAGTTTTTTTTAAAATTATCTTATTATATTTTAAATATTATAAATTAACAAAAATATTAAATAAGTAATGAAATAATTTTATATTAAAACTACTCATTGAAACTACTAAATAAATAATTTAAATTTTAAAAACAAAATCATGTGTAACTAAAGAATTATATTTTAGTTGTTAGAATGTAAATAAAGATATGATATATATTATATGTAAATGGCAAGAATACCTTGTAAATAAATTATATTTATTTTAAATATTTAATTAACTTTCATATTTTTATAATTGTTATTCTAATTTATTCAATTATATAAAAATACAAAACTACCTTTGTGTAAAATCATAAATATTTTTTAAATTAATTATTAATATTTTATTTTTAAGTTTAATATCAAATTTTATTAATTATTTTTACTATTTGATTAAATTTACATTTTTATATTTTAGATTATATTTTATAAATTGTTTTTATATTTATATTTTATTATATTTAAATTTATATTTTAAATTATATTTTATAAAAATAATTCAATAAACTACTGTTCTTATCTCTTCTTATTTCTATATTGATTTTTTAATCCAAATCATATTCACGATAAATATATCAACTAAAAAAATATAATATGATTGAATTTTAGATTAATTTATAATATTCTATTAATTCTTCTAAATTTAAAACTTAGAATAGTTTCCGACTCAAAATTTCTTTGAAACATTTTTACCAATTGTTTGAGTCTCCCATCTCAATAGTTCTTCTGTAACAATGATTCCTCTAACCAAACTCAAACGAAAGAGAATTGCATCACCTAAAATGAGTATCCAAGATGGATTGAGTGATTTACCAGATTGTGTTCTAATTCAGATCCTCTCGTCTTTGAACACCAAACAACCTTTAAAAACTTGCATACTCTCTACAAGATCTCCCAAAGTATTTTCAAACCCTAAAATTAACTTCCATCTACTTCAAATCAACTTTCAATAAATTTGTGTCTCGAATTTGATCTCTTCGCGATGATTCAACTGCATTCCACACTCTCGATTTTATCTGGGGCAAGGAGGTGGAATATTTTGTGGAGCCTCAAACACTAAAAAGTGTTGTAGAATATGCTGTTTCACATAATGTCCAGCTATTAGGAATATCTATTACTTGTGATATTCAACGGTTTTCGCATTGTTTATTTTTATCTAAAACTTTAATGTCTCTAGACCTTTATGTAAAATCTATTCTTTATTATAATGACAAACTAGTATTTCCGAATTATCTGAATTTGTCTGCATTAACCCGGTTGAGTCTAAAGCACTTCTAATTTAGTTCTGGCAATGAAGATGATGGTTGCGCTGAGCCCTTCTCGGCCTTTAACAAGTTGAATACTTTGATCAATAAATCTTGCAAGTTTTGAATGCTCAAATTCTTTGTATATCAAGCACCACGCTTGTCAATTTAACTATAATTGGACATTATCATGATGATAGCTACAAATGCAAACTCGAGTTAGCTGCTCCAAGTCTCTGTAAATTTGCTTTTACTAGTACTCCAAATCAAAAACTATGTGGGAATCATCTTTGTTCTGTTAAACTTTGTTCTGTTAAACGCTTATACATTGATGCAAACATTGGACTCTACGACCATCCAATGCTAATATCAAATCATTAGCAGTCTCTTCTAGTACTCTTCAGGTATTGAGCCCATATTTTTACTTTGTTCTTGAGATGCTTGCTTCAGTTGCTTCCTTTTATTTATATTTATGTCTAAATTTTGTCAAAAATATAAGACTATCGATCCTAATTCACCATAGTACTTCTTTGCATAGGTTCTCTCCTTAGTTCCTGGTTTGTTCAAGGTTAAACTCACTTCCTTGTGTAACTTGGAGTCACTAAAAGTAATTATGAAAGGAATTTCATCTCCATTACACGACTTACTGAGAGAAACATTTGAATTGGATTTGAAACAAGCTACATACATACCTGATGGAGTCGTGGACTTTTTGCTTCAAAACTCGCCGTCAGCAAAGCTTGACATCATATAATGATTAAGGTGAAATGTGCTTTCCACTTTTTATAATGATTAAGTTCATATGATGCTCATAATCCAAATTTGTGGGGAAGTTAATACATGTTCATACGCGTAATGGTGTTAGTTTTTCAGTTGAAACCAGAACCAAGAGCACACAAGAGAAGTTATAGATGTTGGGTTTTGCAGAAAAGTCACTGTGGAGGATACAAAAGCTAGAGGAATTTGAAAAGAAGAAGTTTTGTCAAGAGATCGGAACCAAGAGGGCCTTGAAGTGTGGATGCCAAGTTAGATAAAATGTTTAAGATTTATATATTTTCCTGCATTCTACTGCATTACAATTCCTATTTTATCTCATCTGTTCTACTTTCAGGGGATTTATATTTATATATTTGAATATTTGTTGGTCATGTGATTGATCTTTATTCCATTTGGAGAGCATGGTTTGATGAGGATTATAGTGTCATATACCCAACTATTTGATTAGAAAATTGTGGGTTATATGTTATAATAATCTGCAGTTTTAGCTGCCTTAACTCTTTTGTTTCTTGAGATTGTTGTTAATTGAGTAGAAAGAATTATTTGTTGTACAAAATTTGCTAATGTTTACATGCATTACATAACTTGAAGATCCTTTGATATGTATGAATCAACCATCAAAAGTTATACCTTGTTATTTGCAGTTTACTTTTGCCAGCCTTCACACAAGGGCTTCAGAATTAAGAAGCTGGCAAAGAAGACACATAAGTGTGCTACAAATACAAAGGTGAGAACAAACGAGTGAAAGACAAGAATAGTTCTCAATATATATATATAAAAAAAATAGTTGTATTCATTTTGTTCTCTCAGAACTTTCTTTCTTGCTCTTGGCTTACTATTCATTTTGTTCACTCCCTCTGATCGACTTTTCAACTCTTCATTTGGAAAGTTATCTTGGGTTTGTGAAGCTTCTCCTACAGCCTTCTCTTTTGTGAGCTACTTCTCCTTCATTCTTCCTCTCTTTTTTTCTCATCATTATTGCTTGGTATTATTCATGTTTGGATTCTGATTTGCTTCTCAAGTCCTATTCTTTGTGACAGAAGAGTAACCTTTTAGTTTTGGAGCTCAGTACACTAGGATTTTGAGGTCAGTTCAAATCCTTCTTTCGTCTTCTATTTTATGCCGATGCATTTTCAATTTTTTTTCCAAAAATTCTTTTCTGTTCTTCTTCTCCTTTTCGGAAAGCATACTTCCTTCCGTGGAGGTGAGACATTGATTGTAGGTTTTCCTTTGTTATTTTACTTTTTTTTCCACTCTCGTGCTTTGGTTTGGAGAACTTTGCATATTATTTCCATTTGTGTGCTCATTCAAATGACATCTTTTATCAGTCTTGAATGCAATATTTCCCTTGCACTAAGTCTTGAATGTTGTTTTACCAAGTCATGCTACCCAATCTTTATATTAGTGATAGCAACACACTCGTAACACACATTTCTCAACACACACTCCCTTTGGTTGGAACTTGGAATTCAAATGGAATCCATTTTTTCTGGAAATGGATCACAAAAATCATGGTTTCCACCTAAATTTGTTGGGACTCATGAATTCTAACCAATAGATGAGAGTGTGTTGGAAAGAGCTTGTTGCTAGCATTTTTCTTTTAGTGCATCTCCAATGGGAAATATTTAAGCAACAAAATTTGGATAAATAAAATCAGAGTATTTTGTTTAGCGCAATGTACAAGATTTAAAGCAAAACAAGTTAAAGGATAAAGTAAATGAATTTGTGATGTGTTGTTATGTCTTAAAAATATAATGTCAACATATTAGAATAGCTTAATAACTTTTTATTACTTATCTTGCTGGGAATTATAGCCTACAATAGGTGTGTATCATAAGTCACGTAATGGATTCAAGGTTCTGGAGAAGACAATGTCAAAACCTCTGGAAAAACATTGCACGAACTCAACAACTTGCTTCACTTTCTGCTCTTAAACTCTGAGAAATGCTCTTAAAATTGTTTCCATCCGAGGGATGAACATAAGTTAAATGGAGTATAGTTGAAGTAGAAAAGGAACAGAAATCTTACCATGGGAATTAGTAAATTATTGGAAAAAAAATTGGGTTTCTTTTCCCCTTTTAGGAATAAGGATATTTCAACAAAATATATATCAGGACTTAGAAACAGATTTTACACCTTTCTGAATTGTTCATATCAAAACATGTGTTAGTTTGTAAAATTTGAAAGCAGTAGAGGGCACTTTGAAATTTGAGCACTTGAAAGTAAGTACAATACTGCAATAATGTATTTATTTAACATGTCCATTTCTTGTTGCATATTTTAAGGAGCTATTCTATATTATGACATTCTAAAGAAATAAGAAGATTTTCATTTTCAGGATTTTGCGAACTTCTTTTCCCCGCATTGCCCATTCTCACAATTCTACTATGTTATTATGTTGGTTATAAGACTAATGAGCTATTATACAATAATAAAATATTAAGTTGTCTCAAAGTTATCTTTAGAACTTCATGTTCAATTGACCCTGTTATATAAATACTTCATGTTCCAAATTTGCTGCATGTAAACATTTGTGGCTTGGTTTTTATTTTGTCTAGCTCTCATAGTTTTGAGCTTTCCGTTGTCAAGCTAATTTTGCAGTTCTGTCATCGAATATTGCTGTGAAGAACTTAGAAGCTTTTTACCTTAACTATTGGGATGTGTTAAATACCTATGCTTGCTCGGATCTTCGGAATTACTTGGGTTTGATATGTTCACTCACATGGTGAGCTCCGTTATATTTTGTTTTGTAACCTTGGTTCTATGTATTTTTCACTGTTATGAATTCTGCTACAAACCATATCAGGATAACATGAAACCAAAAACTAGGTCCATTATTTGATTGTTACTTACATGTTGTATGATAAAAGGAAATTAGGTGTAAAACAAAAGCTTCATATTTTATTTTATTTTTTTATTTTATAAAAGCATGTGCATTCCTATTATTTGTCATGTAAGGCAATGCAATTCAATGTCAAAAATAATCCCACCTGACAAGACAAACATTCATGCATTGTAAGGCCAATCAACTTTTGACTTATTAAAAATTGGTTTGTCACAATCTATCCTAAAACTAACACAATTAATTCTTAATACTTCTAATTAGAAAATTAACATAGCCAATAAATCAACACATACTTAAAATAAATTAAATCATCCAATAGTCAATATAAAATAAATCATTAGATAGTGAAATAAAATTATTACATGATTAGAATAAAATAAATCAATCAAGGGATTAATAACCTATTACAATCACTTATCCTTATAAACTACGGCCCTCTTCATCTTTCCCAAACTTTCACTTTTTTCTCATAAAAAATCTATAAACTCTCAATTGTAGCACTCTAAACCCCGAAACACTAAATATAAGAAATTATACTATAATTTGTAAAAATTCACAACGGATAAATTAAAATTTTTTCAAAGAAAAATTAAACTTTTATAAGTGATTTAGAATATCACATTTATCAAGGTACACATGGAACACTTCAAACTTTTTTCTTTAAATAAAATTGTGCAATATCAACAAATTTGATTTAACTATAATTTCTTAATTTAATTCTAGAAGCTTACTAACAATGTTTTCTTACAAAAAGTATTTTCTTATTAAAAAAGTAAAATACAACTCATCAATTACATTCCCAATATCACATATTAGAGTGCCAAAAAGAAGTAATAACATCGCTCCTTTTACACACTACAAGAAAACACTCATTTTGTGGCCAACTTTACAAATATTTTGTGGCCGAAAATAACCCTCACAAATACAAAAATTCAAATTTGTCTTTATTTGTGGCTGAAAAAGTTCTCACAAAAGACTATAATTTTAGCTGGATTTTGTGAATGCCTAAGCCCTCACAAAATCACAACGTTGTCATTTTGGAAGGGCTTAGGCCGCCACAAAATCCAGCTAAAGTTGGAATCGTTTGTGAGGGGTTTTTCAGCCACAAAATCAACCATTTGTGAGGGTAAAGGCCGCCACAAAGGCAAACCATTTAGTGAAGTCATACAAGGCTGAAGTCATACAAGAGAAATATAAAAAACCATGGTTGTCTTGGGGTGAGATAAAAGAGGATAAGACATCTCAATTTAGTAAAGTTAATCAATTTTTACATTGTTTCAAAGTAAGTGATTAGATTAATTTATTTAATTACAATTTATACATTTTATTGCTTAATTGAATTATATTTTTAATATTTTTTAAATTTAAACAAACAACAGACAAAATGTACATGGAAAAGAGAGCATAATGCTGCAGTTTTCCCTTCTTTTGACCATTGCTTCTCCAAGCGTCTATCATCTATGTTGGCGTACGCACGTAATAAGGGCGAGGAAAAACGGCCGAATTGGACTGGTGAAAATGTTTGGAGTGCTTTGTGGAGGAAATGGAACAAAAATGCTTACAAACAGAAAAAAAGAAAAAGAAAAGATTAATAGAGCATCTGAGAGGAGTACCAGCACTCATAAGGGAGGGTCTATGTCTACTGGAGGAATTAAATATTATATGGTAATTACTATTTATAATATATATCTATTAATTTATATTCAATTAATCATCACATTTCACCAATTAAACTTGACATTAATTTAATATTTTAGGAAAAGCAACTTGAAAGGGAGGTCACTCAGGCAGAGATACATCGCTATCTTCATGTTAATCCTGAAACAAATGAGTATACGGATGAATTATCACAAATGATCCAGTTAAATATATATTTAATTAGTATTTAATTAGCCCTCTAACTATATATATACATTCTAATTATAATTAATTAGCCCTCTAAATTATTATATATTAATTAACTATTTTATTTTTTTATATAGGAACAACTTCAATAAGTCATGAAAGAATGGGATGATCATCAAACTACTCTTCCTCCTGCTCAGCGAGCTGGTCCAGTGCAGCAGAAACCATATGACACTACAAGTTTTATGAACATTAGTGGTGGCAAGTACAAAGGGCGTGTGTTGGGTGTCGGTAGTTTATCGTCAACATTTGTGAAATGTCCAACAGACTATATTCAGACTGAGACGTCTTCTTCTTATGCTAGTACGGATCGATCTCATCGTCCGTCAGTAGATAATCTTGACCAGTTAAATGAACAATGGGCAAGTGAGAAAGAAGAAAAGACACAACAGCTGATACAAGCAGCAATTGATAAACTAAATGAGGAATGGAAACAAAAGTTTCAAGAGCAGCAACAACAGTTTCAACAACAACAATTTTCATTTCCTTCTATGTTTCATCAGGAGTTCCCGCCTCGGCCTCAGTACTTGCATCAACAACCACTATTCCAGCAGCAACAAAATTACTCTCAATACTCCCAACAGCAGCAACTGCCTCCAAATTTCCAACAACAACACCAAGATCCTCCGATCTCTGCCTTCCAACAACAACAACAACAAATGTTTCAGCAACAACAATATTTTTTTATAATTATCAGTATGTTCCGTCATCTTCACATCAACTTCCTCAACCAGATCAAACTTCATACCGACCAACTATGCCAACAGCTGACTTGATCAGACCAGATTTAAATCAACCTCAACCAGCTAGCAGCAACAACAGTTTCAACAACAACAATTTTCATTTCCTTCTATGTTTCATCAGGAGTTCCCGCCTCGGCCTCAGTACTTGCATCAACAACCACTATTCCAGCAGCAACAAAATTACTCTCAATACTCCCAACAGCAGCAACTGCCTCCAAATTTCCAACAACAACACCAAGATCCTCCGATCTCTGCCTTCCAACAACAACAACAACAAATGTTTCAGCAACAACAATATTTTTTTATAATTATCAGTATGTTCCGTCATCTTCACATCAACTTCCTCAACCAGATCAAACTTCATACCGACCAACTATGCCAACAGCTGACTTGATCAGACCAGATTTAAATCAACCTCAACCAGCTATGGCTCCTCCTTCGACTAGTGGTGGTGTAGTTGAAGATGAAATCCAATTTCAAACCATGATGTATCCTCCAACACAAATTTATAATACTTTTGAGAGACTTCTGTCGTCGGGTAATATTCCAACAAATAATGATGGAGGGAGTGGAGCGATTGATCGGAGGAATTATTACGATGATTGATGTACTTGAATAATTTCATAATTTTATTTTTGGTTTGTATGAACACATTATATCTTGTCCTATTTAATTATGGTGTGTTTAATTTTTGGTTTGTAAGACATGATTTATTAATTTTGAAATGTTTTATTTGGTTTGGTAGTAATTACTTTAATTAATATTAATATTATATTTTTATATATAATAGTTATTTTAATTTTTTAAATTTAATTTAAATATTATATTTTAAATTTAATTTAAATTTTAATTAAATTGTAATAGTATATTTTAAATTTTAAAATTTAATTTATATTGATATTAGTTTATTATATATAATATATTTAATTTAAATTTAATTTAAATTTAAATATTATATTTTAAATTTTAATTAAATTGTAATATTATATTTTAAATTTTAATTTTAAATTTATATTGATATTAATTTATTATATATAATATCAATTTTTAATATTAATTTCGAATTTAATAAAATTATTTTTTTAATAAAGTGAAAAATTTGTGGCGGCCTAAGCCCTCACAAAGGGAGACGTTTGTGGCGGTTTGAGCCCCCACAAAAGATTAATTTCAAAATTCAACTTTAACCTTTGTGGCGGCCTAAGCCCTCACAAAAGGAGACATTTATGGCGGCCTAAGCCCTCACAAAAG
Organism: Cicer arietinum; assembly: GCF_000331145.2. Lineage (NCBI taxonomy): Eukaryota > Viridiplantae > Streptophyta > Magnoliopsida > Fabales > Fabaceae > Cicer > Cicer arietinum. The sequence continues at coordinate 29,844,259 of NC_021164.2, forward strand.
GAGGACTTTGCCCTCACAATTGGCAACGAAAATTTCAAATTTTGTGGCTGTTTTGGCCGCCACAAAGTTTTGTGACCACCTTATTTGTGGCTTCCTAAGGCCGTCACAAATGTCTCCTTTGTGGCTGCTTCCCTTTCTTTGTGAGGGCTTTTGGTCCTCACAAATTCAATGAATTCTTGTTGTACAATGCTTGTTGGTAAGGGCGTTGTTGTTACATGTATTTGAAAATACAAAACTTTCATATAGCCCATTAGACAACGCTTTTCTGACAAGCGTTGTCTTAAGTCTTATAAAAAAAATTGGTGAACCATAGACAACGCTTTTTTCTTCAGAAAAGCGCTGTCTTAGATCTTATAAAAAAAAAATCAATTTTTTGTGAACCTTAGACATCGCTTTTCTGAAAAAGCCTTGTCTAAGGTCTTATAAAATAAAACTATTTTTGGTGAACCTTAGACAACACTTATATGAAAAAGCGTTGTCAAAGGTCTTATAAAAAACAAAAAACAAATTGGTGTATCTTCGATAATGTTTTTCTCAAGAAGCGTTGTCTTAGTCTTATAAAAATAAAGTTGGTGAACCTTAGACAACAGTTTTTTGAAAAAGTGTTGTCTAAGGTCATATTAAAAAAATTGGTATATCTTAGACAAAGCTTTTCTTAAAACCGTTGTCTATGTAGCAATGTCTATAAGAAAAATTACAAAAAATATTTTAAAAAAAGAGATATAATGAAACCGTGCCTATAACAAACCCGTTCTTTGTTTTTTTTCTTAGCCAAACCCTCCATCTTCCTCGCTCATCCCTAAAAACTAGAGAAATAGAAAAATGCGAAAACCCATAAACGTAAACCATCCCCAGAATTGCAAAAACGCAAACTCTATACCCTTAGCTTCTTGTTCTTCTTGAAACGCAAACCACCAGAAACACAAACGCAAAACATAGAAACTGGCCACTGACATCTTTTCACAATTGTAAGTCTATATAACGTTCTTTTGTAAAAAAAATGTTTCATCAATTACATTGATTAATATTAACTGCCTTACTGCTTGTTTTATGGTTTTGCCAAATCTGAAGTGAGATCACATATCTGCTTTCATCATTGTTCACACACAAACGCAAAACATAGAAACTGGCCACTGACATCTTTTCACAATTGTAAGTCTATATAACGTTCTTTTGTAAAAAAAATGTTTCATCAATTACATTGATTAATATTAACTGCCTTACTGCTTGTTTTATGGTTTTGCCAAATCTGAAGTGAGATCACATATCTGCTTTCATCATTGTTCACACACTAAATCTCTCATCAAGTTTGTAAGTCTCTAAAAAATTTATCAGAAAAAATATTTAGATTGTTGTTTGGATGTCAACTGTGCTTTCATTACAGTTTTCATGTTACTATTTGTCATTAGATTGTTGCATATATATTGTTGTTTTTCATAGAGATAACTATAAAAATGCAATAATAAAAATACGTTTTTTTTTTGTTTGTCATTGGACTTCTGTTTATTGTTGTTTTTCATAGATAATTACAATAATGCAGTAAGATATATTATTGTTTGTCAGCTTTACTGTTGGTGATTGGATTGTTGTATTTGTTGTTTAACTAAGAAAATAGAGAGACAATTATAAGAATGCAATAATCTAAATACACAAAAACACACGTTATTTATTGTCTTTCAAAGTTCGTCTTAAGTAAATTTTTTGTTGTAACACTTTTGTATATATAAACTTTAACTTTTTGTGAAAGTAATTTTGAAGAAACAATGGATAAAAGATGAATGCCCTTCAATCGATTGTGAAGGAATATGAAAACGAAGTAAAAGAGTTTGTTAAGTTTGTTCTGAAACACACCAAAGACTCTAGTCAAATCATTTGTCCATGCTTAGATTGTTGTTATGGAAATCAGGTTAATGAAGTTGAGTTGGATTGACATTTAGGGAGGAACATAATTGATCGAGAACGCTGATTTGGGGAATAATGTGAAATACGCACCTAACAATTTTGAAACAAATACTTATGATTTTGATTGAATTGAAGAGATTACATATGTGATTGAAGAAGATCTTAAAGATTGTTCTAAAATGTTTGACATATTGTAATATGATGCAAATAAACCATTATACTATAATTGCAATAAATTCACAAGATTACCTGCAGTATTAAAGTTGTACAACTTAAAAGTGAAAAATGGATGGTCTGATAAGAGCTTCACAAACTTATTAACCCTTATGAAAGATACGTTGTTCGAAGATAATGTTATTTCTAATCGAACTTATGAGGCCAAACAAATGTTGTGCTCTATTGGCACGAGTTATGATAGGATTCATGCTTGTCCTATCACTTGAATTTTGTTTCAAAATGAATATGCATCGTTAAAGTAGTGCCCTAAATGTAACCCCTCTCAATGTAAGAAACAATTAATTCCTGCAAAAGTTGTATGATATTTTTCTATAACATCTAGATTTAGGCGCATGTTTCGTAGTGAATACGATGCAAAGAATTAAAGATGGAAAGTTTTAGCATCCTGCAGATTCTCCACAGTGGACGAAAATTGGTAACGATTATCTTGATTTTGATGATTTTTTGATGATCTTCTTCTTCAGCCTTAAGTATCTATTTATAGATAAAATTAGAGCTTCAATTTAGTACTTGTTTAATTATGAATTATACTTTCATTCCTAGCTTGGTGAACAATGATCTTATTCAAGATGCTTTTTGAACAACCTGCTTTTTGATAACATGTTCTTTAGCCAACTCTTATTTTCTAAATCTAATTTGAGAAATTCTTCTAGATTGATTTTGTTCGTATTTTTTTGAGATTGAGTTTATAAAATCTTCAGATTGATACAATTATTATATTGTTAAGATGGAATTTGTAAATTTTTCAAATTGATACTGTTCGTATTTTGTTAAGATTGAGTTTGTAAATTCTTTAGATTGATACTGTTTGTTTTCTGTTAAGATTTCTTTTGCAAATTCATCAGATGAATCTTCCATCCTATTGCTTACTTTGATCTAGGCGGGAACATTATGTTGAGTCGGTTCATGAATTTTCACTAGTAGGAATACGATTAAGTCCAAATCAATATTTTATCATTTGCCATTTGTCTAAATCTGAATCATATCTTTACAAATAATAAATGTATCTTCTTATGAATGTTTCTTCTTGTATACAATTCTTGATCATATCTTATTGCAAATAATTCATATCTTGTAGTAAATAAATCTTGATCAAATCTTCTTGTAAATAATTCATATCTTCTTGTGATAAATCTTGATCAAATCTTCTTGTAAATAATTCATATCTTCTTGTGATAAATCTTGATCAAATCTTCTTGTAAATAATTAGTATCTTCTTGTGAGAAATCTTGATCAATTTTTCTTGTATATAATTCATATCTTGTAGATAATTCTTGATCAAATCTTCTTGTAAATAACTCATATCTTCTTGTGATAAGTTGTTGACCATATCTTCTTTTCAACATGGTCAAAGATTTTCTACAATTATAAATCTGAATCAAATCTTATTTCAATTTGTCTTTAAAAACACGAATCTTCTACCATATTCTTTGAAGTCAAATATATTGTTCTCATAAAAGAGTTTTGCTAACATCAAAACCCTAATTATAAAACAAACTTTGTTCCAATAATCTCCCATTTTTTATGAAGACAAACTGTATTTTTGATAACAACTTTTCTTTGAAATACTTTTATTCCCCCTTACTTAAGGCCCCCCCTAAGTCTAAGTATTTTTTCTTTCCATATTATCAAATATCTTTCTCCCCCTTTTGAAAGTGAAACTTTTTTTAATAGAATGAAAATAACATGCATAAAACATAAAATTTATCCTAAGTATGAAACTTAACTATTCTAAGGTTGACATAACATCAGTTAGGTAAAAGAACAAGGTTTAGATTTTTCTTGATGAAGTCAAACCTACCTTCAGCTAGTGGTTTGGTGAACATGTTAGTCGAATGATGGTCGATGTTTAGAAATTGGATATTAAGCATACCTTATTGAACAAAGTCCCGAATAAAATGGTGTTTGATTTCTATGTGTTTAGCTCTAGAATAAAGTATAGGATTTTTGGTTAGGCAAATGGCAGAAGTGTTGTCACAATAAATGAGAATGTTGGATTCTAGGATTTTGTACTCTTCTAGTTGATGTTTCATCCAAAGTAGTTGAAAGCTACAACCAGGTGCTAAAATGTACTCAACTTCTATTGTTGACATGAAAATTGTGCTTTGTCTCTTACTTGACAAAGAATTTAAATTGTCACCTAGAAATGCACAGTTTCAACTTGTGCTTTTTCTCTCAAGTTTATCTCCAGCATAATCAGAATCACAATACCCTCTTAGTTTGTACTCAAAATATTTCTTATAGAACCAGGTAATGTTGGTTATGCCTTTTAGGTATTTAAGGATTTTCTTAACAGTTAAATGTGATTCCCTAGGGTCAACCTGAAATCTTGCACATACACATACACTAAATATGATGTTAGGTCTAGAAGTAGTAAGGTAAAGTAGGGATCCTATAACTCCGCAATAGGTTTTATGGTCAACTTTTTAGCCTAATTCATCTTTTTCAAGTGAACAAGTAGAGTGCATTGATGTAGCCATAGATTTGCAATCACTCATCTTAAGGTTCTTGAGAAGCTCTTTTGTATATTTAGTTTAAAGAATGTATAAAACTTTTTGACTTTGCTGAATTTGTATGCCTAAGAAGAACTTAAGTTCTCCCATCATATTCGTTTGAATTTCAAGATGCATCAATTTAGAAAATTAATGGAAAATAGTGCCATTAAGAGATCCAAAAATAATGTCATCAACATAAATTTGAATAGTTAGAATGTCATCTTAAAAGTATGTTATCTACTTGTCCTCTTTCAAAGTTATTTTTAAGAAATAAGTTATTAAGCCTATCAAACCATGTCCTAGGTTCTTGTTGTAGACCATACAAAGATTTCCTAAGTTTAAAAACATGATTTGGAAATTCAGAACTTTCAAAACTTGGGGGTTGTTTAACATAGATTTCTTTACTTATATAACCACTTAGAAAAGCATTTTTAACATCCATTTGAAATAATGTAATGTTATTATTTTCGGCAAAAGAAATTAGGATACGAATAGCTTCTAATCTGACAACTAGAGCAAATGTCTCAATGTAATCAATGTCATATTGCTGACTGTAGCCATGTGCAAGAAGTCTTGGCTTGTTTCTAACCATTTCACCTTTTTCATTTAGTGTGTTTCTAAAAACCCACTTGGTTCTAATGATGTTCTTCTTTGGTCTAGGTATTAGATCCCAAACATCATTTCTCTTAAATTCATTTAACTATTCTTGCATTGAAAGAATCTATCCATAATATGCCAATGCTTCATCAACATACGTAGTCTCAATTGATAAGAGTAAGCCAAACAAAGTGGTATCTTTTAGTGATGATCTAATCCTCGAATGATCACTTCGATGGATGAGATGACTTATACTTCTATCTAGATCTTTCTTCTGACTAATCTTGAGTGTTTTTGTAAGACCCATAATTTTAAATTATACTTTATGTATTTTTGTGTATTTTGGATATTGGCTCGGAGGCTTTTTAGCCAAAGTTATTAATATTTTGGAGTTTATATGATCAAAATATATTTTGATGCCGATTAAAACTACTCGTCGATAAATAAATTAAATTAACTGCGACGAATCTTTTACGAAGAATTTAATGTGTTATGGGTGAAATGGTCATTTTGATAAATATCTAGATATTGTTAGATATTTGTTTGAGTGAGTTTTAAGTATAATATATATATAAAATCCATCTTCTTCCTCTGTCGCGTAACCACTTCTCCCTCCTTCTTCCATTTCCATTTTTGTTGCTTCCTTTTCTTCAAGAATAGAAACCCAAGGCTTGGTGGGTGATAGGACAAGGATTTCTCAACTTCAATCTTCCTCGTTGTTTCGAAAACGAAGAAAAACGGTGTTAGGGATTTCAAAACCGTCAAACACAAACCTCCCCGTTTCATCTAGATCTAAGCTTTGTTTCGCAAAGGGATAGAAGGGAAAGTTGCTCACTACCACGCTACCGTGCTAGGGAACCAACTTTGGAAGCGGCGTTGCGAGCGGAGATTTTACCGAATTTACTCGCGGTACCGTGTTCGCACGTTAAAGCTAACGTTAAGGCAAGGGCTCCTTCCAAACTTCTAGTTTGCATGTAGGGACTTATCTGTGGTTGTGTGGAAAAGAATTTTGTTAGGGTTTGAGTATTGATTTGGGGGAAAATGAATCTAAAGCTCTATGGGTAAAATCTTAGAGTTAGGTTTTGGCTATATTGATGAATGTTTCGTGGAAAGTTTTGAAAATCGTTTAAGTTAAATGAGTATTAAGAATGGGGAATCTCTTAATGTCTTGTTTACTTAATGTTTGTTTTGAAAATCGTTTAAGTTAAATGAGTATTAAGAATGGGGAATCTCTTAATGTCTTGTTTACTTAATGTTTGTTTTGAAAATCGTTTAAGTTAAATGAGTATTAAGAATGGGGAATCTCTTAATGTCTTGTTTACTTAATGTTTGTTTTGGAAAATCGTTTAAGTTAAATGAGTATTAAGAATGGGGAATCTCTTAATATTTCGTTTACTTAATGTGTGTTTTGGAAAATCGTTTAAGTTAAATGAGTATTAAGAATGGGGAATCTCTTAATGTCTTGTTTACTTAATGTTGTTTTGGAAAATCGTTTAAGTTAAAAGAGTATTAAGAATGGGGAATCTCTTAATATTTCTGTTTGCTTAATGTTTGTTGTGAAAATCGTTTAAGTTAAATGAGTATTAAAAATGGGGAATCTTTTAATATCTGCATTTGCTTAACGATTGTGGAGTCTGTGTATGCTCATGCATTTCATTTTGGCAAATCGTGCTGACCTGTGATAGGTGGCACCTCGGTAAACAATACTGACCCGTGATAGGTGGTACGTTTACGATTTACGTGTTGGTAAATTGTGTTGACCCGTGATAGGTGGCACCTCGGTAAACAGTATTGACCTGTGATAGGTGGTACGTTTATGATTTACGTGTTGGTAAATTGTGTTGACCCGTGATCGGTGGCACCTCGGTAAACAGTACTTTGGCCTGTGATAGGCGGTACGTTTACGATTTACGTGTTGGTAAATTGTGTTGACCCGTGATCGGTGGCACCTCGGTAAACAGTACTTTGGCCTGTGATAGGCGGTACGTTTACGATTTACGTGTTGGTAAATTGTGTTGACCCGTGATCGGTGGCACCTCGGTAATTGGTACTTTGGCCTGCGATAGGCGGTACAATTATGATTTACGGCCCTTAGAGGAGGGGTTTGGTTTGGAATTCCGAGTCCCTGCATTTTGGCATATACGCATTGTATTAGGGTGCTTGGCACACGAGTCGTGTTTGAATCAAGTTTATGATTGAGTGGTTTGAATAAGAATTGTCGTGGTAATTGTGTGGAAATTGCTAAGTGATATGAATTGTTTATTGTGTGTAAGTGTGATGGGTGGTAAAACTATTTTGAAACTCAATTTGTCGTGGTGATCGTGTGGGATTTGCTAAGTGTTAAGATGTGGAATTGTGTATGAATGTGATTGAGTTAGTTTATGTATTTTTGGAAGAATAAGCAGGGAAATCGATTTCCCAATCGATTTGATGAGTTGCAGAGACTTCACAAATTTGACAAAATTGATTTGCCAATCGATTTCGCAATATGTTTTTCAAAACCTTTTAAGAAATCCATTTGGAAAATGAATGGGAATTAGGAAAGGAACCAAGAAAAATTGACAAATCGATTTTGAAAATCAATGGGCATCAACAAAGGGGCTCAGTTATTCATTCAATCGATTTCCCAATCGATTGAATTAAGCCCAGAGTTCAGTTTTTACAAAAATCCTTCATCCAAAGCGATTTCCCAATCGATTGGCTTAGTAGAAATTCTTATTTTGAGTTAGATAACAGATTGCTCATTGATTTATCAATGTCTTGATTAGTTATGTATTACTTGATGGATTGAGAACCTTATTTTGATTTCATTTTTATTTGGCAAGTGTTACATGAACTTTTAGCATATGGAAAATCCTTTTAAGGTGCATGCTTAGTTGAAAGGTTATTTTGTGCATTTAAAAACTTAAATGTTATGTGTTAATTGTTAATTTCGGTTGGTGACCCTTTACAACTATTGTGGAAATCTGGGCTTTGCCCTCAGATGAGAGCCAGGACGATCCTACCGGTTCGTACCCTACGGATGGGAATGTAGATGGGAATGCTTGACTGGAGCTTCGTTAGGAGGATCTCACGGGGCGCGTGGAGATCACTCAGGGTGTATAGTGTTTTGGTAGAATGGTCAGATTAGGTTGATGTATAGGGACATACGTCTTTCTTTTGAATTGTATTTATTTTAAAATGGAAGACTGTACCTACACTAATATTGTCAGCTTGACATGTTATGTTCGATGGGTTACATGTACCAACTTTTGATCTGTAAATATTTTGGATTCATAATTTGAGAGATTTTTCCGCTGCTTATAAATTATAATGAGTCGATTATTTATCCAAAGTTATTACCTCATTTATTTCTCTGTTTTATTTTAACTTCTTTTGAAAAAAAAAAAAATACACCCTCGCTTTGAAAATCGGGGTGTTACAGTTTTTGACTTGATCAGATTCATCCTCTGAAGATTTGTTATCTTCTTCTGATTAGCTTGTATCTTTTGATTTTTCAAGTTGTTCTGGTTTGTCAGCATCTGCTTCCTCTGGTTTTGGTAAACATGCACTATCATCATCTTGCTTTGACTTTTCAAGGTCAAACTATTTGTTATCAAATTTACATGTATGGATTCTTCCACAATTTGAGTTTCCCTATTAAATACTCTATAAGTCTTAGATCTTTCAGAGTATCCAATGAAGGTACACTTTTGAGATCTAGATTCAAATTTACTAAATATAATATCATAATTATTATCACTTAAGTGACTAATATATAATAAATTATTCTTAAGACCTTAAAAAATTAAAACATCTTTAATTGAAGTGGAAATACCATTACCAATTGTATAATGACCAACGATCTGACCTTTTTTCTTAACTCCAAAAGTCATTGTGCCTCATTTGCTTAATGTTAGTTCTTGTAACATAGACTTTTCTCCCATCATATGTCACTAGCATCCACTATCCATGTACCATGATTGATGTTTTAACTTGATTGTTGAGGACATCTACAACATTGAAAATTTTGTTCTTGGGTACCCAAATTTGGATGGGTCGTGAGTTGTTAGTTTTGAAAGGTTTCTTGTCTTTCCTTGTATTTAACATAGGGCAAGATAATTTGGAGTGACCTTTCTTTGAAAAAACAATACACAATATATCTGAGGGAATATGTTTAGGTTCAGTTACAGTTTCTTCAAATCCTAGACCTCTTTTACCATTTCTAATAACTCCATAAATTATAGAAGCATACTTGCTTCTTTCCATACCATTAGCAAGAAAATATTGAAATACTTCTTCAAGCTTATTAGAGCTACATGTGGTATTTTCTATTGATGATGAATTGTGATTACTTATCAGAGTTAGATTTTCAGCCTTAAGTTCAACAATATTAGTTTTCAGAGTTGCATTTTCTATTTTAAATTCGCCACATTGATTTCTAAAACATTAATTTCTTTAGTAGGTTTGCATTTTCTTTCCTAAGTGTTTTCAGTTTTAAAGATAGTTGGTGATTATTGTTCAATAAGTCATTTATAATAGTAATTAAATCAAATCGAGTTAAGTCAAAAAATACCTCAATTTCTTCATTTGTTGATTCACTTCCAGAGTTAGAATATGTGTTGGATCCAAAGGTAGAGTCGGTATGAGCCATCAGAGCCAAATCTGCTTGCATTTCATCATTAGAGGATTCCTCAGAATCATCCTATGTAGCCATCAAAATCTTCTTCTTGGGTCTGGAATCTTTCATCTAATGTTTTCTTTTCTCCAGATTTGGAAATTCTGACTTGATATGTCTAGGTTCATTTCATCCATAACAGACGATGGGTTTCTGTTCAAATTTATCATATTTTCCTCTACTGGACTACCTAGAATATCTTTGGGGAAATTTATTCTTTATGTTCTTCCACATCTCCTTGAAAGCGATTGCATTTATCATAAATGTTCGAGACTTATGATGCATCTTGTACATCTTCTTCTGATCAACATCCATCTCTTTCTTTGGAATATCAATTCTATCAGTATTATTTGGAGCAGTATAACCATCTTCCACCAAGTCCAAAGTTCAAGATCTTGTGAAATAAAGAAATTTCTCAGCCTGTCCTTAAAGTACTCCAAATGTTCTCCATCAAACAGAGGTGGTCTATTGATGTTTTCTCTAGCAACTTCTTCTATGAATCCAAACATGTTGAACCCTTGGATTTTTCCTCAAACACTGTAAAATACTCAGCCTTAAGACTAAGCTCTAATGCCAATTGAAGGTACAAACTAGAGAAAGGGGTTGAATAAAAATAAGGAGTGCATGAATAAAGTGACAAAAGTAATTTATCCTAGTTCACCACTACCTTGGCTACATCCTAGTCCCTTCACTTAGAAGGATTAAATCACTAATTCAACAACTTGAATTACAAAGCACCTCACCCTCCAAACCAGTCTTCTCAAACAACTGGACAACCCCAAACTTTTGAGGAATACACACACTTTGACTCTACCAACCAAGTCTTCTCCACACAATCTGACAACCCCAGATTGTTGAAGACATACTAACACCACTATCGGGTTTGAACACAAAGGTTTGGAACTTGAGAAGTTACTTCTAACAAGATGATTAAAAAACAATGACTATCACACTCTAAGAAAATCACTTAGAAAAATTTATCATTCGAAAAAGTGTTTCTCTATTTAAACTCTAAGATGAAATTGAAATTTTGAGCTTGAGTTCTTCTACACTTTTCTGATTTTTCGATTATCTTCTTCTTTAGTCTTGAGTATCTAATTATAAATAAAATTAGGGCTTCAATTTAGTCATTGTTTCATTATGAATTATATCTTCATTCCTAGCTTGGTCAACAATGATCTTATTCAAAAATAATTATGAACAAGATGCTTTTTGATAATATGTTCTTTCGCCAAATCTTTATTTCTGAATCCAAACAGAGAAGTTCTTCTAGATTGATTATGTTCCTATTTTGTTTAAATTTAGTTTATAAATTCTTTAGATTGATATTTTTCGTATTTTGTTATGATTGAGTTTGTAAATTCTTCAAATTGATACTGTTTGTATTTTTTAATATTTCTTTCTCAAATTCTTTAGATGAAACTTCCTTCCTTTTAATTTCTTTGATTTGGGCGGGAACATAGTATTGGATCGGATCTTGAAATTTCACAAGTATGAATATGACTAAGTACCATTCAATATTTTGTCCTTTGTCAAAATCTGAATCATATTTTTGCAAATAATAAATGTATCTTCTTGTAAGTGTTTCTTCTTGTAAACAATTCTTGATCATATCTTTTTGTAAATAATTCATATCTTCTTGTAGATAAATCTTGATCAAATCTTATTGTAAATAATTCATATCTGGTTGTGATAAATATGGATTGAAACTTTTGTAAATAATTCATATCTTCTTATAGATAAATCTTGGTCAAATCGTCTTGTAAATAATTCATATAAATCTTGATCAAACCTTCTTGTAAATAATTCATATATTCTTGTATATAAATCTTGATCAAATCTTCTTGTAATTAATTCACATCTTCTAGTGATAAATCTTGATCAAATCTTCTTGTAAATAATTCATATCTTTTTGTAGATAAATCTTTAACAAATATTCTTGTAAATAATTCGTATCTTCTTCAAATCTTGACCATATCTTCTTTCCAACTTGGTCAAAGATTTTCTTCAATTATAAATCTGAATAAAATCTTATTTAAGATTGTCTTCAAAAACACAAATCTTCTTTCATACTATGTGAAGTCATATATATTATTCTCATAAAGTACTTTTGTTAACATCAAAACTCTAATTATAAAACCAACTTGGTAATAACATTCATAACTTCAAAGATTTGAATGCATCATACACATCATATATAAAAATGTAGCATTCTTAAGGTAGTTTTGAAGTAGCAATGTCAATTTACAAGGAAGGAGGTTTGAATTGTAAATTCACCTTTTTAAAAATTCCTATTAAAATCTTAAGAAAATAACTCAAGAGTGATATTGGTTATGAAATAAATCACAGTTTTTAGTTTATCTATTTATTTTGATAATCAAAATGACTGAAAGTAAATAGAGATAAGGAAGAAATACCACAAAAAGATATATCCTAGTTCACCCAACTCGGGCTACGTCCAGTCCTCACAACTGTGAGATTTTCCACTAAGTGTTAAAACAAAGAACGTTTTTGGTCTTACACTATCTTTGTTAAGATCTATAACAACAATTCTTTTCCACAACCTTGATCTGTAACAACAATTCCTTTCCACCCATAAAGGAATAAATCAAGTCACCTATCAATCTTGAGAGGCTTTTACAATTCACCTTTTAACAATAAAATGATTTTTACAAAAATACTCAAACTATAAACAACTCTTATAGTTTTGAGTATACACAATAATGATTTAGAGAGATTGGTAGAATTTGATTATGCTCAACTTGTGTTTGAGAATAGATTCTTGATAGAATAACTCAATAATACAATCTAGATATATGAAGATAAATACATAACGAATTCTTTTGCAAATGAGAAGCTTTCAAGTATCTAAGTGTATGTGATTGATGAATTTTCCTAGCACTTGAATTTCTGCATTTTCCTAAGCTTTAAGGAGGTTGATGACAGCTATTATGACCGTTGAAAAAGTGTCTGACTGTCACGTGTCAGAGATGACTAAATATCATACTTTTAAACTTTGAATGTTCTTGTTATGAACATTATTGTTTATGCTTCTGTGTTAATAATGTATGACATGTAGCTTCTTATTTTTGACTGTGATGATCCTTTGTTAAGGCACACAAACCTCTCAAAGATGTGTTTAATTTATTCAGATTAAGACCGCCTTTTGATTCGTGCAAAACAGGATAAAGAATGATGGTCAGTAAGCTGCAGAATGTTTATCAATCTAGAGACTAATGTTACACTGTTGTTGAATGATCATTTGAAACTTTTGTTTGGAGTTGTGCCTTTTATCCTTTTTTCCTTTTGAGTGATTCTTTGGCCCATATGAGAGTTGTATATTCCTAGTGTATGAACTTGAAATCCAATCGTGATTTACTAGAGCTTTCATTGCATTAAAAAATGATGTGATCTTGCTTGTTGAAAATGACAGAAACGTGGAGAACGTTCTTGGTTTTCCTTATTATGTCAAGAACGTTCTTGGTTTAGTTTTGTTCATTTTTAGCTTTTTCTTTAAATTGATTTCTCTTGCCTTTGTTTTATACCTAACTTGGATTATTACATTCAAGCAAATGTTAAATTAACACATTATTTAGAATCATAATTATAGTCTTTAATTAACTTATTATTTGTTTACATCAAAACATTTAATATGGGATTTTCCCTCAACAATCTCCCCCTTTTTGATGATGAAAAATATGTTAATTTTGATTCTAATTTCAATCATAGAGAGCTTAATAGCCCCCCTTTGAATATGATTCAGATTTATCAATATATTATTTCATTAATTGCATCTAAAAGTAGATTTACGTACAATCAATTTGGCATAGATTCAAATAATTTTGAATAATGCAGAAGTACAATTTACAAAAGGACTTCTTAAGTAGATATTAAATTAAAATAAAGCTAAACTAATCTCCCCCTTTGTCACATCAAAAAGGAAGGGGAGAAAATTTGTAAAGTTAATCCTATTTATAGAGGGAGGGAGAAGATCCTTCAAATGATGACGATCTTGAAGTTTCTGGGACAACATGGAAGGAAGGAGGAGGAACCAAAGGAGGAGGATCAATCCCTAACTTCAGAGCAAGTTGGGTAGTCATCCATTCCCTTAGAATTAATAACTACCTGTCTTGATGGATTTGTCGAGCCATGATAGTCTATAGAGCAGCCATGATGGATTGGCATGTGGAGTCCTGTTAGACTTTCTATCGCTTAGCCTGGCTTTTTGAGCTACCTTTGGGTGTTGTGGGAAGAGTGGAGTTAGATGGAGTTGTAGTAGTGCAGAAGGATGAAAAAGTGGAAAATGAGGTGGCAATGGGATGAAGGGCCATGAATGGTGATGTTGTGGGACGGCTGGATGGACCAAGAGTGTCGGGAAAGTTCAAAAAATGGTTGATTCCGAAGATGGAGGAAGTAGTCTTTTTAAGGGAAACAAAAGTTGATGACATGACAGATGAAGTGTGAAATGGCAGTTGTGCACACATGTCACTGAGTGGGTTATACTGAGGAGGGAAAGTAGGTGCAACAGATGATGTAGGTTGAAAGGATGAAGGGAGAATGATTGGAGAAGAATGTTCTTGAGTCGGTTGAGGAGGAGGGGTGGATGAAAAATGTTCTTCAGTGGCTGGTTGGATTGGGCATGATGTAGAACGCTGTTGAGCTGGTTGTGGAGAACGTTCTTGAGCCAATTTTTGTGTAGAATGATGTGGAGAACGATCTGGGACAGGTGGTGGAGACTGTTCTCTTGGGATAGTTGTAAGACCCATAATTTTAAAGTACCCTTTTATGTATGTTTGGTATATTTTTGGATTTTGGCTCGGAGGCTTTTAAGCCAAAGTTAATAATATTTTGGAGTTTTATAATCAAAAAGATATTTCGATGCCAATTAGAATTTCTCGTCGATAAATAAATTGAATTTAACTGCGGTAAATACTTCATGGTTAATTTAAGGCGTTTCGGGTGAAACGGTAATTTAATAAATATCTAGATTTTGAGATATTTGTTAAGTTATATTTATTATATATATATATGTTTGCTTGGAGGGAAAAAGAAAGGAAAACTAGAAGGAAGGAAAAGGAAAAGAAAATAGTATATAAAGGAAGGAAGGAAAAAGGAAGAAAGGAAAAACAAAGGAAAGAAATAGAAAGGAAGGAAAATCTCAAATTCCATCTTCTTCCTCTGAACTCACGTGAGCTTTAACCAAAAATCCATCCTTTCTCCATTTTTCGTTTTCGTTGCTTCCTTTCTTCAAAGCTAGTGACCCAAGGTTGGGTGTGAGTTAGATCAAGGTTTTTGCAACTCCACTCTTCCTCTTTGATTCGAAAACGAAGAAAAACGGTTTTGAGATCCAAACACAAACCCCTCCGTTTCTCCTTGATCCAAACCTCATTCCTCGAAGAGATAGAAGGGAAAGTTGCTCACCACCACGCTACGGTGCTAGTGAACTAATTTGGAAGCGGCGTTGCGAGCGGAGATTTTACCGGAATTTCTCGCGGAACCGGAAACACTCGATAAAGCTAACGTTGAGGTAAGGGCTCCTTCCAAACTTCTAGCTTGCATTAGGGACTTATCTGTAGTTGTGTGGGAAGGAATTTGTTAGGGTTAAATGTATCGATTTGGGGAAAAACGAAACTAGTGCGTTATGGGTAAAAACCTTAGAGTTAGGTTTTGTTTATAGTGATGAATGTTTCGTGGTAAATGAATTTGAATGTCATTGTGTATGATTATGGGTAAATGAAATTTGATGTATCTGGGTGTTATGTTGCGTGATTTGTGTTCGGTATATTCGGTGTGTTCGTACTTGATGTTTGTTAATTGGTGTGGTTGTTGTGAATTATGGTTTGAATGTGAAAGTATGTTTGAATTTGTTTCTGTGGAATTTGAAAACCATTAGAGTTAAACGAGTATTAAAAATGGGGAATCTTTTAATACCTCGGTTTACTTAATGTGTATTTGAGGAAAATGTTTAAGTTAACTGGGCGTTGAGAATGGGGAATCTCTTAATGTCTCGGTTACTTAACTATCGTTTTTGAAAATCGTTTCGGTAAATGAGTATTAAGAATGGGGAATCTCTTAATGACTCGTTTACTGAATGTTTTGCGAGAAAACCGTTTAAGTCAAAAGTATATTAAGAATGGGGAATCTCTTAATATGACTGTTTGCTTAACGTTTTGTTTTGAAAATCATTAAGTTAAATCGGTATTAAGAACGGGGAATCTCTTAATGACTTATTTAATTAATGTTGTTTGAAAGTCGTTTAAGTTAAATGGGTATTAAAAATGGGGAATCTTTTAATATCTGCATTTGCTTAACGATTGTTGTGAATGGAGTCTGTGTATGCTCATGCATTTCATTTGGTAAATTGTGTCGACCCGTGATAGGTGACACCTTGGTAAACTGTACTGACCCGTGATAGGTGGTACATTTACGATTCCCGCTTTTTCTTTTAGTAAATCGTGTTGACCCGTGATAGGTGACACCTTGGTAAACTGTACTGACCCGTGATAGGTTGTACGTTTACGATTTACTATTTAGTAATTCGTGTTGACCCGTGATAGGTGACACCTTGGTAAACTGTACGGACCCGTGATAGGTTGTACGTTTGCGATTTACATTTTAGTAAATCGTGTTGACCCGTGATAGGTGACACCATGGTAACTGTACTGACCCGTGATAGGTGGTACATTTACGATTTACATTTTTGGTGAATTGTGCTGACCCGTGATAGGTGGCACCTTGGTAAACTGTACGGACCCGTGATAGGTTGTACGTTTGCGATTTATATTTTAGTAAATCGTGTTGACCCGTGATAGGTGACACCATGGTAACTGTACTGACCCGTGATAGGTGGTACATTTACGATTCCCGCTTTTTCTTTTAGTAAATCGTGTTGACCCGTGATAGGTGACACCTCGGTAAACTGTACTGACCCGTGATAGGTGGTACGTTTATGATTTACGCATTTTAGTAAATCGTGCTGACCCGTGATAGGTGGCACCTCGGTAATTGGTACTTTGGCCTGCGATAGGCGGTACAATTATGATTTACGGCCCTTCGAGGAGGGTTTTGGTTTGGAATTCCGAGTCCATGCATTTTGGCATATACGCATTGCATTAGGGTGCCTGGCACGCGAGTCATGTTTGATTTGAGTTTATGATTGAGTGATTCGAATTTTGATTTATCGTGATAACTGAGATGAAGGTGTTAAGTGTTATGTGTTGTTTATTGTGTGTAAGTATGATGGTTATCGAACCTTCGTGTGTCGTAGTAATCGCGTAGGAATTGCTAAGTGTTAGGTTGTGGACTTGATTAGGAATGACTTAGGTTAATTCATGAATTTTTGGAAAACTGATCAGGGAAATCGATTTCCCAATCGATTGGATGGAAGACAGGGGCTTGGCCAAATGAACAAAATCGATTAGCCAATCGATTTCGAAATCAATTTTCAAAGGAATCAGTTAAGAAATCGATTGCCCAATCGATTAGGCCTTAAGTCAGGGGCTCAGGAACCAATCAATCGATTTACCAATCGATTGAATTCAGCCCAGGATTCTGTTTTCATTAAGAATCCCTCACCAAATCGATTAGGAAATCGATTGGCTCGAAACCAGGGGCTCAGGAACCAATCAATCGATTTACCAATCGATTGAATTCAGCCCAGGATTCTGTTTTCATTAAAAATCTTCACCCCAATCGATTGCCCAATCGATTGGCTCAGTGAAAATCCTCATTTTTAGTTGTATGATTAATTGCTCATGAATCTATCCATGTTTTGTTTTATCATGTGTTAATTAGGAGATCGAGAACTGCATTTTACCTTCATTTTCATTGGCAATGTAATGTATGAACTTTTCGCACATTGAAAATCCTGTTAAGGTGCATGCTTAGTTAAAAAGTTGTTTTGAGCATTCAAAAACTTAATTGCTATGTGTTATCTGTTATTTTCTGGTTGGTGACCCTTTACACTATTGTGGAAATCTGGGCTTTGCCCTCAGATGGGAGTCAGGACGGCCCTACTGGTTCGTACCCTACGGACAGGGATGGAGATGGGAATGCTTGACTGCGGTTGTGTTAGGAGGATCTCACGGGGCGCGTGGAGATTACTCAGGGTGTATAGTTTTTGGTAGGATGATCAGATTAGGATGATGTATAGGGACTAGGGGTCCTTCTTTTTGGTTTGGAGTATTTTAGTTTTGGAAAACTGTACTTATACAAATATTATCAGTTTTATATCATCTTTGAATGGGTTCCATGTACCATTTGATGTTTATGTAGAAATGTTTTGGATTTGTAATTGGAGAAACTTTTCCGCTGCTTGTAAATTATAATGACTCAATTATTTATCCAAAAGCATTTCCTGATTTATTTCTTTGTTCGTTTTTAATTACTTTTAGAAAAAAAAAAAATATACCCTCGCTTTGAAAAACGGGGTGTTACAATAGTGGTGGGTGCACCACATTTGCGCACATAGCGCTTTCACTTTAGAGAGGTGGAGGGAATTGCAGATTTAGGAATATGTTTTGTTAAAGAGTGCTTCTTCATGTGAGAGACATTCTTTGAAGAATATTTGGAGATATTGATAGTGGAGGTTTCAGAGGATAAAGGGACTTCAAAATACCTAAATATCAATGACAAAAGCATGTCATACGAGACTGTGTTTTTCTCGTAGTCTTCCGTAGTGGCAACAATCATATTTTTCAGTATGATGAAAGGTAGGTTGACCCTCTTGCATGAGAGGAGATGATGAATGATCAAATCATCGTTGTCAGAGATGTACTTGTGACTTCCACAGTGCGGTAGGATGGAATGTTGGCTGATGATGTTAAACACCTTCAGATGGGCTTTAGGGATGCAGACAAGTGGTTTTTGCAACCCTCCTGAAAGCACATCCTTCCTGCTCAAATTGATAACTGAGTAACAGTTCTTGCTGAAGATAGAAGGTCCATCATTTGGGAGGTCGAGGATGGTGGCTAGAATTTAAGGGGTTAACCGAATCTCAATACCCTTGAGAGTGGTCACCAAGAGGGACTTCTCAAGAAATGTTTGGGCTCTACAGTAGAAGGCCCTCGCCACATCCGGGTAATAGTAGTCAGAGATTTGCAAAAAGTTGGTCCAACCTAGAGCATTTGTATGGGTTTTGATTGAGGTGCCCTCGATAAACAAGTTTTCAAGTAAGAAAACTCGACCAATTCCAACATCCCGCTCGACCCATTTTTCAGAATAGGTTTTCATTAGGGTTGATGGAATGAGTGGAAGGAAGTGTATTTTGGGGCAAGTTTTGGGAGGGTGGCTGGGAGATGGAGAACATTCTGGATTTTATAGTAGGAGAAGCAGGATGTTCTAGTGAGGTAGAAAGAAAACGTTCTAGAGAACGTGGAAAACGTTCTTGAGGCTTTTACTTGGGAGCAGTTGTTTTGCCTCTTAAGGGGTTTCTTAACTTGTTTTTAGCCAAAAACTGAGAGAGCGAAATGGTAGTTTTGACTTTTAATTTTTGTGTTGATGAAGGTTTATATGGAGACAATTGAAAGGGTTTAGATGATGAGAAAATTTCATTCATGGGTTTTCTCTTTTGGTTTGAGGGTGTGGAGAAAGAGGGTTTAGTTTGGAGCGAGGAGGTGGATGGTTCGGATGGTTTGATAGGTTTTGATGTCTTTGAATGGTTTGGTGTTGAAGGCTCAGAAACGTCACTATCAAAGATGACGTAGATTATAGGTTTTGAGGGTTTAGTCTTGGAGGTACCGATTCTAGTGGATATTCTCATGGAGCGTCTCTTTGGCTCTGTAGGTTTAGGGAAGGATGAAAGAAGGTGAGGGGGAACTTCATTTAGGTTTGGAGGAGGACATTGAAAGAGAGAGGGAGATAAGTAATCTGAAAAAGTTTTATCAGACGATTCTTGAGGAGGAGTTGGTCTTGGTGGAGGTGATGGTGATCGGTTATGAAATGGTGAAGATGAAAGAGATGAAGGTGCATTTGGGCAAGCGTTCTTTCGAGCAGTCATTTTAGTACAAGCCATTTCAAATTTTTTGAAGAAAATTGTTTGAAGGTTTTGAGAAGTTTGGGAGTTGCATTTTATTAGAAGAAGAAAATTGTTTTTAGGGAAGATGAATACCTGTGATGATGATTTGTAGTTTTTCCACTTTATTGGGGAAAGTGAAGTGATTGATTGGTTTTGGAAAAGAGGAGAAATGACAGTGTGACAGTGCTTTTGCAGACAAGAAAGCACGTCTCATTAATGCCACGAAAAAGAGGTTTTTCTGATTTTTGAGGGAAAAAGGGAGAATGATATGCGCTGATGTGCACAGGAAACGTAGAATGTTTAACGTTCTCCGTTTATTGTAGAACCCGATTTTAATGCAAACTGTTAGGATTTTTGATAATTCTCAGTTTTTTCTTGATAAAATTAAAACTTTCCTCTACAAGGGGCTTGGTAAAAATATCAGCAAGTTGTTTTTTAGTATCAACAAAGATTAAATCAACCACTTTTTTTATTAACATGATGACGGAGAAAATGATGCTTTATTTCTATGTGTTTGGACCTTGAATATTGAATGAGATTTTTTGACAGATTTATAGCACTTGTATTATCACAATAAATTGGAACATTTAAATAACTTACAAAGTAGTCTTCAAGTTGATTTTTTATCAAAAGAACTTGAGAGCAGCAGTTTGCAGCTGAGACATATTCAGCTTCAGTTGTTGAGAGAGCAATCGTGTTTTTGTTTTCTGCATGACCAACTTATTAATGCTTCTCCAAGAAACTGACATGCTCTACTTGTGCTTTTTCTTTCAATTTTATCTCCAGGATAATCAGCGTCGCAGTAAGCTACAAGATCAAAAATGAGAACCTTTTCTATACCAAAGGCCAAGACCAGTAGTACCAACGAGATATCTAAAAATTCTTTTGACTGCTGGTAAATGAGATTCTTTAGGTGCAGGTTGAAATCTATCACATAATCCTACTCAAACACAATGTCAGGTCTACTAGCAGTTAAATAAAGCAAAGATCCTATCATTCCGCTAAACGTTTTTTCAGAAATAGATTTTCCATTTTCATCTTTGTCTAATGAAGAATATGGATGCATGGGAGTTATCATGATTTGGGCTTCATTCATTTTATATTTGGTTAAGTGATCTTTAATATATTTTTCTTGACATATAAAAATGTCTTCTTCATGTTGCTTAATTTGCAAGCCAAGAAAATATCTTAATTATCCCATCATACTCATTTAAAATTCACTTTTCATGAGTTTTGAAAAAGCATCACACATTTTTTCATTTGTTGAATCAAAGATAATATCATCGACATACACTTGAACAATAAGTAAATCATTTTTATTATTTTTCTTGAACAGTGTTGTGTCAATCTTTCCTCTAGAAAATCCATTTTTGATTGAAAAGGAACTAAGTCGTTCATACCAAAGTCTTGGTGCTTGTTTTTAAACCATATAGAGCTTTGGTGAGTTTAAAAATATGATTTGGTTTTGATTGATCTTCAAAAATCGGGAGGTTGTCACACATAAACTTGTTCGTTTGAAAAAAAATTTAAGAATGCACTTTGAACATCCATTTGAAAGAGTTCAATAAGTTTATGAGATGCATATGAAAGAAGAATTCGTATAGCTTCTAACCTTGAGACATGAGCAAAATTTTCATCATAATCTATACATTCTTGTTTATTGTAACCTTGAGCAACTAATGTTGCTTTATTTCTCACAACCTTACCTTCTTCATCTAGTTCGTTTTTGAATACCCATCTTGTTCCTATGATGGTTTGATCTTGTGGATCTAGAACCAGATTCCAGACTTCATTCTTCTCGAATTGAAGAAGTTTTTCCTTCATTGTTTTAATTCAAGATTGATCAACTATGACTTCTTTGATTGATTTTGATTCAATTTGGGAGATCATTGCCATGTTGTTGTTTCCATCATCCTTGCATGACACTCTTGTTCTAATTCCATCAACAGTATTTGCAATGATTTGATTTTGAGGATGATCACTAATCATTCCCCAGCTTTTAGGAGGAGAATGAAATGACGATTGTTTATTAATATGGGTTTCCTGAAGAACATTATGCTGCTGCTGTTGCCCAAAATTTTCTTCTTCTTCCTCATCTTTTTTACTCGAATCAAGATCATCAAATTCATCAAATAATATATGCATGCTGATTTCAATAATTTTGGTTTTTAAATTGAAAGCACGATACCCTTTATAATCGGTTGAGTAACCCAAAAATATAGCTTTTTACGATTTTGCATCAAACATTCCAAGAGATTCTTTGTTGTTCAAGATATAACAATAACAACCAAAAATGTGAAAATATGCTATGTTTTGCTTCCTGCTTTTCCAGATTTCATATGATGTTTTGTTTGTGATCTTTCTTATTGACACACGATTTAAAATGTAACATGATGTATCGATAGCTTCAGCCCAAAAGTATTTTCAACATTAGATTCTTCCGAGATTGTTCTTTCCATTTCTTGTAATGTTCTATTTTTTCTTTCAACAACTCCATTTAGTTGTGGAATTCTTGAACAAGATAGATTATGAGAAATGATAAGTTCTTCAAGGGAGGTTTTAATAGAAACATCTATGAATTCTCCTCCATGATCACTTCTTATAGAAATGATGCTGAAACCTTTTTCATTTTGTACTTTTTTACAAAAGATTTTGAAGGCATCAAAAGCATATCTTTTTGTTTTAAAAATAATACCCAAGTGTATCGTGAGAAATCACCAACAATAACAAAACCATACTTCATTCCTCCTGAACTTGTTGTTTTAACATGGTCAAAAAGATCTATGTGAAGAAGCTCGAGAATTCTATTTGTGAAAATGAATTCTTTTGAACAAAAAACTGCTTTAGACTTGTTTTCCCTTAGCACATGCTTCACATACTTTATCTTTTTCAAAATTCAGTTTATGTAATCCTCTAACAAGTTCTAGTTTTGAAATTTTTGAAATGGTTTTCATGCTAGCATGATTTGTCTGCTTAAGTCAAATCCATTTATCTTTATTGATAAACATGAAGCAGGATTATCAGGTAATTCTTCAAGATATAAAACATATATATTTTTCTTTCTAGTTCTAGAAAACGGTACTTCCCCATATTTTGTTTTTATGATTTCACATAGGTTAGGTTTGAAAATAACTTCAAAGCCATTGTCACATAGTTGACTTATGCTTAAGAGATTATGTTTCAGACGTTCCACATATTGAACATCAGTTATTTGAGCATAATTTTTCTTACCAATTGATCATTTACCTTTAATCCGAGCTTGATTATCATTCTTGAAGGTGGCTGATCCTCCATCTTTCTTGACAAAGGTAATGAAGTAGTTTTTATCACCTGTCATATGTTTTGAATAGTCACTGTCCAAGAACCATGACTTTTTCTTGACACTTTAAAATTCAACTTGCATGATTTGTTATATTAACTTTAGGTACTCATTTGATCTTGGGTCCTTGAGGGGTAGTTTTAAATTTTGATTTCTTCTTAATATGGCATGTTGATTTAGAGTGACCAATCTTAGAATAGGAGGAACATCTAGTGATTTTCTTTAAAAAGATTTAGAAAATTGAGTTTTAACTGGTTTTGATAAAATTCCAAAACGTTCTCCATTTGCTGCATTAGCTGGAGAACGTTCTCCTTTTTTCAGTTTTTGAAAAAGTTTTGTTTTTGCTTCAGAATTTTCTCCCTTTTTGAAGATCTTTTTGTTCTTGGTTTTCTCATCTCTTTTCTTAAAATAACATACAAATTCCATATGCCCAATCTTGCTGCAATATGAACATTTGATTTTGCATATACCTTCGTTTTGAGTTTGATCGAAACCAAGAATAACTTTATCAAATATTCAACTTCAGCTTGAAGAAAAACCTCTCATTTTGAAATGTATAATGTTCTTGACTTTCTTGATTTTCAGTTTTAAAAACTTTGGTATGAGATTCTTTCAGATTTTGAATGATCTCTTTAAGCTTATCATTCAGAGCCTGAGTTTTCTCTTTCTATTTTTTTTTGTGAAATTTTTCTTTTAAAGAATTAAACTTTTGAACAAGAAAGCTTAAATGATTTAGCAAGTTGTCAAATTATTTTTCCATTTGTTCACACAAAAGACAAGGTTCAAAATTTGTTACCTCATTTTCTTTAGTATTTGCCATTAAGAATATGTTGGTTTCTTCATCTTCTTCTTCATCAGATTCATCTGAGTTATCCCATGTAGCCAGCATTGATTTCTTTTTGAAAGGAAATCTGTTTGGTGGTTTTTTACTTAGGGGACATTCAGATTTGTAATGTCCCAATTTATTACATTCAAAACATGTGATTTGGCTCTTGTCCACTTCTATTTTGGGACTTTCACTTTTCTTTGGAAAATCCCATCTTGATATGATCTCTTATTCTCATCATTCTTTGAATTCTTCTACTGAGAAGGGAAATTTCTTCATCAACATCTTCTTATCCATTTTCTTCTGATTCTTCTTCTGTTTGTGCTGGTATACTTTCTTGAGATGCTTTCAATGCTATTGCTTTTCCTTTCTTGGCATATTTATCTTCTCATCCTCTTAAGGTTCCAATTAGTTCTTGTAACACCCCGTTTTTCAAAGCGTGAGTGTATTTTTTTTTTCAAACGGAATTAAAATAAAACAGGAAAATAAATAAGGTAACACACGTTTAGATAAATATTTAAGTCGTAATACAACGACAAATAAGTCAACAGAATTTACGAGCAGCGGAAAAATTCTTAATCCATGAATTCAAAATATATACATAACAAAAGTAGTACAGTCTTCCAGTTCAAAAATAAACGCAACCCCAAAAGAGAGACATCTGTTCCCTCTGTGACAACCTAGTCTGATCATTTTACAAAACAACTAAACACCCTGAGTGATCTCCACGCGCCCCGTGAGATCCTCCTAACGTAGCTGCAGTCAAGCGTTCCCATCTCCATTTCCGTCAGTAGGGTACGAACCGGTAGGATCGTCCTGACTCTCATCTGAGGGCAAAGCCCAAATTTCCACAATAATTGTAAAGGTCACCAACCGAAAATAACAGTTAACACATAACATTTAAGTTTTAAATGCTAAAAATAACTTTTCAACTAAGCATGCACCTTATCAGGATTTTCAATATGCGAAAAGTTCATACAATACTTTGCCAATTAAAATGAAAGCAAAATGAAGTTCTCAATCCCCTAATGAAAACATAACAAATCAAGACATGGATAAGTTAATGAGTAATCAAACATCTAACACAAACTGAGGATTTTCACTGAGCCAATCGATTGGGAAATCGATTGGGGTGAAGGATTTTAATGAAAACAAAATCCTGGGCTGAAATCACCCGGGTCTGCACAACTTACCAAACACAATTCCCTCAGGAACGTAAGTCGTAAACGTACTACCTATCACGGGTCCGTACTGTTTACCGAGGTGCCACCTATCCCGGGTCTGCACAACTTACCAAACACAATTCCCTCAGGAACGTAAGTCGTAAACGTACTACCTATCACGGGTCCGTACTGTTTACCGAGGTGCCACCTATCCCGGGTCTGCACAACTTACCAAACACAATTCCCTCAGGAACGTAAGTCGTAAACGTACTACCTATCACGGGTCCGTACTGTTTACCGAGGTGCCACCTATCCCGGGTCTGCACAACTTACCAAACACAATTCCCTCAGGAACGTAAGTCGTAAACGTACTACCTATCACGGGTCCGTACTGTTTACCGAGGTGCCACCTATCCCGGGTCTGCACAACTTACCAAACACAATTCCCTCAGGAACGTAAGTCGTAAACGTACTACCTATCACGGGTCCGTACTGTTTACCGAGGTGCCACCTATCCCGGGTCTGCACAACTTACCAAACACAATTCCCTCAGGAACGTAAGTCGTAAACGTACTACCTATCACGGGTCCGTACTGTTTACCGAGGTGCCACCTATCCCGGGTCTGCACAACTTACCAAACACAATTCCCTCAGGAACGTAAGTCGTAAACGTACTACCTATCACGGGTCCGTACTGTTTACCGAGGTGCCACCTATCCCGGGTCTGCACAACTTACCAAACACAATTCCCTCAGGAACGTAAGTCGTAAACGTACTACCTATCACGGGTCCGTACTGTTTACCGAGGTGCCACCTATCCCGGGTCTGCACAACTTACCAAACACAATTCCCTCAGGAACGTAAGTCGTAAACGTACTACCTATCACGGGTCCGTACTGTTTACCGAGGTGCCACCTATCCCGGGTCTGCACAACTTACCAAACACAATTCCCTCAGGAACGTAAGTCGTAAACGTACTACCTATCACGGGTCCGTACTGTTTACCGAGGTGCCACCTATCCCGGGTCAGCACAACTTACCAAACACAATTCCCTCAGGAACGTAAGTCGTAAACGTACTACCTATCACGGGTCCGTACTGTTTACCGAGGTGCCACCCATCCCGGGTCAGCACGACTTACCAAACGTAAATCGTAAACGTACTGCCTATCACGGGCCCGTACTGTTTACCAAGGTGCCACCTATCCCGGGTCAGCACGATTTACCGAAACACACATAAAAAAGCGAGACATTAAGAGATTCCCCATTCTTAATTCTCATTTAACTTAACGATTTTCAAGACAAAACATTCAGTAAATAAGTCATTAAGAGATTCCCCATTCTTAATTCTCATTTAACTTAACGATTTTCAAGACAAAACATTCAGTAAATAAGTCATTAAGAGATTCCCCATTCTTAAGTCTCATTTAACTTAAACGATTTTCAAAAACAAACATTAAGTAACCAAGACATTAAGAGATTCCCCATTCTTAACGCCCAGTTAACTTAACAATTTTCAAAACAAATATTAAGTAACCAAGACATTAAGAGATTCCCCATTCTTAACGCCCAGTTAACTTAAACGATTTTCAAAAACAAATATTAAGTAACCGAGACATTAAGAGATTCCCCATTCTTAACGCCCAGTTAACTTAACAATTTTCAAAACAAATATTAAGTAACCAAGACATTAAGAGATTCCCCATTCTTAACGCCCAGTTAACTTAAACGATTTTCAAAACAAAATATTCAGTAAACGAGACATTAAGAGATTCCCCATTCTTAATACTCATTTACTAAACGATTTTCAAAAACAAACATTAAGTAACCGAGACATTAAGAGATTCCCCATTCTTAACGCCCAGTTAACTTAAACGATTTTCAAAACAAATATTAAGTAACCAAGACATTAAGAGATTCCCTATTCTTAACGCCCAGTTAACTTAAACGATTTTCAAAAACAAATATTAAGTAACCGAGACATTAAGAGATTCCCCATTCTTAACGCCCAGTTAACTTAAACGATTTTCAAAAACAAATATTAAGTAACCGAGACATTAAGAGATTCCCCCTCCTTAACGTCCAGTTAACTTAAACGGTTTTCAAAACAAAATGTTAAGTAACCGAGACATTAAGAGATTCCCTATTCTTAACGCCCAGTTAACTTAAACGATTTTCAAAAACAAATATTAAGTAACTGAGACATTAAGAGATTCCCCATTCTTAACGCCCAGTTAACTTAAACGATTTTCAAAAACAAATATTAAGTAACCGAGACATTAAGAGATTCCCCATTCTTAACGCCCAGTTAACTTAAACGATTTTCAAAAACAAATATTAAGTAACCAAGACTTTAAGAGATTCCCTATTCTTAACGCCCAGTTAACTTAAACGATTTTCAAAAACAAATATTAAGTAACCGAGACATTAAGAGATTCCCCATTCTTAACGCCCAGTTAACTTAAACGATTTTTCACAAACAAACACACATTAAGTAAACAAGACATTAAGAGATTCCCCATTCTTAAGATCCAGTTAACTTAAACGATTTTCACAAACACACATTAAGTAAACAAGACATTAAGAGATTCCTCATTCTTAATCCTCGTTTAACTTAATGGTTTTCAAATTCCACACAAAAGAAACTCAAACATACTTTCAACCCACATCAAAACACATCAATTCATTTATTCACAAGATCCAACCATACACATATCAAATTTCATCAATATCAATTAAGAGCACGTCAAAAACAATGAACACAAATCGACAAAATCCACTACTCAAAACACACAAGTTTCATTTACTCAAAATCTTAAATACGTGAGGTAAATTCATTTTTCCCAAAACAATACTCCAATCCTAACAAAATTCTTTTCCACACAACCAGATATAAGGCCCTATATGCAAACTAAAAGTTTGGAAGGAGCCCTTACCTTCGCGTTCTCTAAAGCGTGTTTCCGGTACCCCGAGTAAAACCG
>NC_021164.2:29872531-29888554 GCF_000331145.2 Cicer arietinum
TTAAGCTTGGATCTAGAAGAAACGGAGGGGTTTGCGTTTGAATCTCAAATACCGTTTTTCTTCGTTTTCGAATCAAAGAGGAAGAGTGGAGTCGCGGAATCCTTGTTCTAACTCTCACCCAACCTTGGGTTACTAGTTTTGAAGAAAAGAAAGCGAAGAAAATGAAAACGGGAGAAGGAGGGAAATTGGTCGCGGGTAGCAGAGGAAGAAGATGGAAAATTCGAATTTTCCTTCCTTTCTTTTTCTTTCCTTTGTTTTTCCTTTCTTCCTTTTTCCTTCTTTCCTTTATATAACCTTTTCTTTTCCTTTTCCTTCCTTCTAATTTCCTTTCTTTCTATTCTCTCCAAGCAAACATATATATATATATTAAATATAACTTAACAAATATCTCAAAATATCTAGATATTTGTTAAATTACCATTTCACCCGTAACGCATAAAATTCTCCGTAAAGGATTTACCGCACTTAATTTAAATTTATTTATCGACGAGTAATTCTAAATGGTGTCAAAATAACTTTTTGATCCTATAAACTCCAAAATATTATTAACTTTGGCTAAAAAGCCTCCGAGCCAAAATCCAAAATATATAAAATACATAAAGTGTACTTTAAAATTATGGGTCTTACAGTTCTTCTAATGCAAGCACTTCAAGATTTTTGGCTTGGCTTATGGCTTTCACCATCGGTCTCCATATGGCTGGACGACATCTCATGATCTTTCTCACTCTGTCTTGTATTGAGTAAGCCTTGCCAAGAGAACACACCTCATTTACTATAGTTGTGAACCTTGAGTACATCTCATCAATGGTTTCTCCTTTATTCATTTTGAACAACTCAAACTTCCTTATGCCAATGTCTATTCTTGTTTC
This sequence comes from Cicer arietinum, assembly GCF_000331145.2. Lineage (NCBI taxonomy): Eukaryota > Viridiplantae > Streptophyta > Magnoliopsida > Fabales > Fabaceae > Cicer > Cicer arietinum. The sequence continues at coordinate 29,873,401 of NC_021164.2, forward strand.
TTTGACATGGCTTGTTCCTTCATGATAAGTTTGCAGTGTATCCCATACTTCTTTAGCAATTGTGCATTCATCAACTCTTTCGCTTTCTTCCATGCTCAAAGCACAAGATAAGAATAATTGAGCTTACGAATTTAGGAGTACCTTAGTTTTTTCTTCAGGTGTCCATGTTGGGAAAACACACTAAAGGATGTGGGACTTGCAATCAACCCCAACAGTCCAATCCATTTCTTTCTTTTCAGCAGAGTTTGAATCATCTTGATCCACTCTTGGTATGAAATCTCCATCTGTAATGATGCGCCACATTGAGGTATCTTGAGATTTCAGAAACAATTGCATCTTTTTCTTCCAGAAGTAGTAATTTGTTCCATCAAAGTAGGGTGGTATGTTTGAATATCCTCCTTCAACAATGTATTTTGCTTTTGACATTTTTTTTCTTCTAGATCTTTACTCCATCACATGTTAAAGTGTTTACTCTTTAGAGACCTTGCTCTAATGCCAATTGAAGTAGCAATGTCAATTTACAAGGAAAGGGATTTGAATTGTAAATTCACCTTTTTAAAATTTCTTGTTAAAATCTTTATAAAATAACTGAAGAATGATCTTGGTTATGAAAACAGAAAACAGAGAACATTCTTGGTTCTGGAAACAGAAAATAGAGAACTTTCTTGGTTAGTTAAAATCACAATTTTTAGTTTATCTATTTATCTTGATAATCAAAATGATTGAAAGTAAATAGAGATAAGGAAGAGATACTGTAACACCCCGTTTTTCAAAGCGAGGGTGTATTTTTTTTTCAAAAGAAATTAAAATAAAACAGAGAAATAAATAAGGTACATGGAACCCATTCAAAGCAGCGGAAAAAGTTTCTCCAAATATAAATCCAAAGCATTTATACAACAACAAATGGTACATGGAACCCATTCAAATAAGATGTCAAACTGACAATATTAGTATAAGTACAGTTTTCCAAATTAAAATACTCCAACCCTGAGTGATCTTCACGCGCCCCGTGAGATCCTCCTAACATAGCTCTAGTCAAGCATTCCCATCTGTAGGGTACGAACCGGAAGGATCGTCCTGGCTCTCATCTGAGGGCAAAGCCCAGATTTCCACAATAGTTGTAAAGGGTAACCAACCGAAATTAACAGATAACACATAACATTTAAGTTTTAAATGCACAAAATAACCTTTCAACTAAGCATGCACCTTAAAAGGATTTCTCATATGCTAAAAGTTCATGTAATGCTTGCCAATTAAAAATGAAATCAAAATGAAGTTCTCAAATCATCAAGTAATACATAACTGACGAAAGCATTGATAAATCAATTGAGCAATCGATTATCTAACTCAAAATAAGGACTTCTGCTGAGCCAATCGATTGCCAAATCGATTTGGTCAGTTCAGCTGAGTTCCTGCATGACCAAATCGATTTCTAAGTCGATTTTGTCAGTTTTGCTGAGTCCCTGTGTTGCCAAATCGATTTCGAAATCGACTTTGGCAGTTTTGCTGAGTTCCTGCCTCTCTGCCAATCGATTTACTCAATCATAAAACTCAATCAAACACGACTCGTGTGCCAAGCACCCTAATGCAATGCGTATATGCCAAAATGCATGGACTCGGAATTCCAAACCAAAACCCTCCTCGAAGGGCCGTAAATCATAATTGTACCGCCTATCGCAGGCCAAAGTACCAATTACCGAGGTGCCACCTATCACGGGTCAGCACGATTTACTAAAATGCGTAAATCATAAACGTACCACCTATCACGGGTCAGTACAGTTACCATGGTGTCACCTATCACGGGTCAACACGATTTACTAAAAGAAAAAGCGGGAATCGTAAATGTACCACCTATCACGGGTCAGTACAGTTTACCAAGGTGTCACCTATCACGGGTCAACACGATTTACTAAAATGTAAATCGCAAACGTACAACCTATCACGGGTCCGTACAGTTTACCAAGGTGTCACCTATCACGGGTCAACACGATTTACTAAAATGTAAATCGCAAACGTACAACCTATCACGGGTCCGTACAGTTTACCAAGGTGTCACCTATCACGGGTCAACACGATTTACTAAAATGTAAATCGCAAACGTACAACCTATCACGGGTCCGTACAGTTTACCAAGGTGTCACCTATCACGGGTCGACACAATTTACCAAATGAAATGCATGAGCATACACAGACTCCATTCACAACAATCGTTAAGCAAATGCAGATATTAAAAGATTCCCCATTTTTAATACTCATTTAACTTAAACGACTTTCAAACAACATTAAATAAATAAGTCATTAAGAGATTCCCCGTTCTTAATACCGATTTATCTTAATGATTTTCAAAACAAAACGTTAAGCAAACAGACATATTAAGAGATTCCCCATTCTTAATATACTTTTGACTTAAACGATTTACCAAAACACACATAAGTAAACAAGACATTAAGAGATTCCCCATTCTTAATTCTCATTTAACTTAAACGATTTTCAAAACGAAGCATTAAGTAACCAAGACAATTCCCCATTCTTAATATACTTTTGACTTAAACGATTTTCACACAAAACATTCAGTAAACGAGTCATTAAGAGATTCCCCATTCTTAATACTTATTTAACTTAAACGATTTTCAAAACAAATATTAAGTAAACGAGACATTAAGAGATTCCCCATTCTTAATACTCATTTAACTTAAAACGATTTTTCACAAACAAACACACATTAAGTAAACGAGACATTAAGAGATTCTCCATTCTTAATACTCGTTTATCTTAATACTCGTTTAACTCTAATGATTTTCAAATTCCACACAGAACGAACTCAAACGTATTCACAAATTTATTACACAATTCACCCCAAAACACAACAATTCATTTCTCCACAAAATCATTTTCACGACGACATTAAGTAAACGCAGATATTAAGAGATTCCCCATTCTTAATACTCGTTTAACTCTAATGGTTTTCAAATTCCACACAAAACGAACTCAAACGTATTCACAAATTTATTACACAATTCACGCCAAAACACAACAATTCATTTCTCCACAAAATCATTTTCACGACGACATTAAGTAAACGCAGATATTAAGAGATTCCCCATTCTTAATACTCATTTAACTTAATGATTTTCAAAACAAAACATTAAGCAAACAGACATATTAAGAGATTCCCCATTCTTAATACTCATTTAACTTAATGATTTTCAAAACAAAACATTAAGCAAACAGACATATTAAGAGATTCCCCATTCTTAATACTCATTTAACTTAATGATTTTCAAAACAAAACATTAAGCAAACAGACATATTAAGAGATTCCCCATTCTTAATACTCATTTACTGAAACGATTTTCCAAAAACGATAGTTAAGTAACCGAGATATTAAGAGATTCCCCATTCTTAATATACTTTTGACTTAAACGATTTCCACACAAAATATTCAGTAAACAAGACATTAAGAGATTCCCCATTCTTAATACTCATTTACTGAAACGATTTTCAAAAACAAACATTAAGTAACCTGTAACACCCCGTTTTCCAAAGCGAGGGTATATTTTTTTTTTAAAAGTAATTAAAACAAACAAAGAATTAAATCAGGAAATGCCTTTGGATAAATAATTGAGTCATTATAATTTACAAGCAGCGGAAAAGTTTCTCCAATTATAAATCCAAAACATTTACACAACAACAAATGGTACATGGAACCCATTCAAAAAAGATGTCAAACTGACAATATTAGTATAAGTACAGTTTTCCAAACTAAAAATACTCCAATCCAAAAAGAAGGACACCTAGTCCCTATACATCATCCTAATCTGATCATCCTACCAAAAAGCTATACACCCTGAGTGATCTCCACGCGCCCCGTGAGATCCTCCTCACGTAACTGCAGTCAAGCGTTCCCATCTCCATTCCCGTCCGTAGGAAACGAACCAGTAGGACCGTCCTGACTCTCATCTGAGGGCAAAGCCCAGATTCCCACAGTAATTGTAAAGGGTCACCAACCAAAAAATAACAGTTAACACATAGCAATTAAGTTTTTAAATGCTCAAAATAACTTTTCAACTAAGCATGCACCTTAACAGGATTTTCAATATGCTAAAAGTTCATACAATACTTTGCCAATTAAAATGAAAGTAAAATGAAGTTCTCAATCTCCTAATTAACACATAACAAATCAAGACATGGATAAGTTAATGAGAAATCAATCATCTAACTCAAACTGAGGATTTTCACCGAGCCAATCGATTGGGAAATCGATTGGGGTGAAGGTTTTTAATGAAAACAGAATCCTGGACTGAATAAATCGATTTGGCAATCGATTGACAGGATAACTGAGCCCCTGACTTAATACCAATCGATTTCCAAATCGATTTCCTGAAGGTTTTTTAGTGAAATTTTGAACTCTGGCTTGATTCAATGGATTGGGAAATCGATTGACAGGATAGCTGAGCCCCTGACTTAAGGGCCAATCGATTTCCAAATCGATTTGGTCGAATATGGATGAGTCCCTAACTTAGGCCCAATCAATTGGGCAATCGATTTCGTAAATTTGGGAAATCGATTTCCCTGATCAGTTTTCCAAAAATTCATGAATTAACCTAAGTCATTCCTAATCAAGTTCACCACTTAACACTTAGCAATTTCTACGCGATTACTACGACACACAAAGGTTCGATAACCATCATACTCACACACAATACACAACACATAGCACTTAACACCTTCATCTCAGTTATCACGATAAATCAAAATTCGAATCACTCAATCATAAACTCAAATCAAACATGACTCGCGTGCCAGGCACCCTAATGCAATGCGTATATGCCAAAATGCATGGACTCGGAATTCCAAACCAAAACCCTCCTCGAAGGGCCGTAAATCATAATTGTACCGCCTATCGCAGGCCAAAGTACCAATTACCGAGGTGCCACCTATCACGGGTCAGCACGATTTACTAAAATGCGTAAATCATAAACGTACCACCTATCACGGGTCAGTACAGTTACCATGGTGTCACCTATCACGGGTCAACACGATTTACTAAAAGAAAAAGCGGGAATCGTAAATGTACCACCTATCACGGGTCAGTACAGTTACCATGGTGTCACCTATCACGGGTCAACACGATTTACTAAAAGAAAAAGCGGGAATCGTAAACGTACCGCCTATCACAGACCAGTACTGTTTACCTAGGTGCCACCTATCACGGGTCAGCACAATTCACCAAAAATGTAAATCGTAAATGTACCACCTATCACGGGTCAGTACAGTTTACCAAGGTGTCACCTATCACGGGTCAACACGATTTACTAAATAGTAACTCGTAAACGTACCACCTATCACGGGTCAGTACAGTTTACCAAGGTGTCACCTATCACGGGTCGACACAATTTACCAAATGAAATGCATGAGCATACACAGACTCCATTCACAACAATCGTTAAGCAAATGCAGATATTAAAAGATTCCCCATTTTTAATACCCATTTAACTTAAACGACTTTCACAACAAACATTAAGTAACCAAGACATTAAGAGATTCCCCATTCTTAACGCCCCGTTAACTTAAACGATTTTCAAAACAACATTAAATAAATAAGTCATTAAGAGATTCCCCGTTCTTAATACCGATTTATCTTAATGATTTTCAAAACAAAACGTTAAGCAAATAGACATATTAAGAGATTCCCCATTCTTAATATACTTTTGACTTAAACGATTTTCACACAAAACGTTCAGTAAACGAGTCATTAAGAGATTCCCCATTCTTAATACTCATTTACCGGATCGATTTTCAAAAACGATAGTTAAGTAACCAAGACATTAAGAGATTCCCCATTCTCAACGCCCAGTTAACTTAAACATTTTCCTCAAACGCACACTAAGTGAACCGAGGTATTAAAAGATTCCCCATTTTTAATACTCGTTTACTCTAATGGTTTTTCAAACCATAATTCACAACAAACACACCAATTAACAAAGATCAAGTATGGACACGCCAAATACAACGAACACAAATCAACGCAACATAACACCCAGATACAACAAATTTCATTTACTCGTAATCATACACAATGACTTCAAATTCATTTACCACGAAACATTCATCAATATAAACAAAACCTAACTCTAAGGTTTTACCCATAACGCATTAGTTTCGTTTTTCCCCAAATCGATACATTAAACCCTAACAAATTCCTTCCCACACAACCACAGATAAGTCCCTAATGCAACTAGAAGTTTGGAAGGAGCCCTTACCTTAACGTTAGCTTTAACGTGGGTTTCCGGTACCGCGAGTAAACCCGGTAAAATATTCGCTCGCAACTTCGCCTCCAAATAGGTCCCCTAGCACCGTGGCGTGGTAGTGAGCAACTTTCCCTTCTAACTCTTCGCGAAATGAAGCTTGGATCTTGAAGAAACGGAGGGGTTTGTGTTTGAATCTCAAATACCGTTTTTCTTCGTTTTCGGATCAAAGAGGAAGAGTTGTGTTGCGAAACCTTTGTTCTAACACTCACCCAACCTTGGGTTACTAGTTTTGAAGAAAAGAAAGCGACGAAAATGAAAACGGGAGAAAGGAGGGAAAAGTGGTCGTGGTTCAGAGGAAGAAGATGGAATTTTTGATTTTCCTTCCTTTCTTTTCCTTTCCTTTGTTTTTCCTTTCTTCCTTTTTCCTTCCTTCCTTTTATACTATTTTCTTTTCCTTTTCCTTCCTTCTAATTTTCCTTTCATTTTCCCTCCCAACAAACATATATAGATAATAAATATAACTTAACAAACAAATTTATTACACAATTCACGCCAAAACACAACAATTCATTTCTCCACAAAATCATTTTCACGACGACATTAAGTAAACGCAGATATTAAGAGATTCCCCATTCTTAATACTCATTTAACTTAATGATTTTCAAAACAAAATATTAAGCAAACAGACATATTAAGAGATTCCCCATTCTTAATACTCATTTAACTTAATGATTTTCAAAACAAAATATTAAGCAAACAGACATATTAAGAGATTCCCCATTCTTAATATCTAGTTAACTTAAACGATTTTCACAAACACACATTAAGTAAACAAGACATTAAGAGATTCCCCATTCTTAATCCTCGTTTAACTTAATGGTTTTCAAATTCCACACAAAACAAACTCAAACATACTTTCAACCCACATCAAAACACATCAATTCATTCTTCCACAAAATTCAACCATACACATATCAAATTTCATCAATATCAATTAAGAACACGTCAAAAACAACGTACACAAATCGACACAATCCACTACTCAAACACACAAGTTTCATTTACTCAAAATCATACATAAATGAGTTTAAATTCATTTTTCCCAAAAACAATACTCCAATCCTAACAAAATTCGTTTCCACACAACCACAGATAAGGCCCTAAATGCAAACTAAAAGTTTGGAAGGATCCGCGAGTAAATCCGATAAAAATCTCCGCTCGTAACGTCACCTCCAAATTGGTCCCCTAGCACCGTAGCATGGTGGTGAGCAACTTTCCCTTCTACCTCTTCGCGAAATGAAGCTTAGATCTAGATGAAACGGGAAGGTTTGTGTTTAACGGTTTTGAAATCCCTAACACCGTTTTTCTTCGTTTTCGAATCAAATAAGAAGAATGAAGTTGAGTAATCTTCTCTCTCACACTCACCAAACCTTGGGTTTCTAATCTTGAAGAAAAGGAACGAAAAAGAAAGCAAAACCAAGAAGAAGAAGAAATGGGTTTCGCGTAGACAACAGAGGAAGAAGATGGAAATTCTGAATTTTCTTTCTTTCCTTTTTCCTTTCTTTGTTTTTCCTTCCTTTCTATTTCTTTTCTTCCTTTTTCCTTCTTTCCTTTTTATATCCTTTTCTTTTCTTTCTATTTCCTTCTCCTTTCCCTCCACACAAACATATAAATATATATATATATATATGTATTAATTATAATTAACAAATATCTCAAAATATCTAGATATTTGTTAATTTACCATTTCACCCATAACGCATTAAATTCTCCGTAAAAGGTTCACCGTGGTTAATTTAATTTATTTATCGACGAGTAATTTTAATCGGCATCGAAATATCTTTTTGATCATATAAACTCCAAAATATTAATAACTTTGGCTAAAAAGCCTCCGAGCCAAAATCCAAAATACTCAACAATACATAAAGTATACTTTAAAATTATGGGTCTTACAGATACCACACAAAGATATATCCTAGTTCACCCAACTCGGGCTACGTCCAGTCCTCACAACTGGGCGATTTTCCACTAAGTGTTCAAATAGAGAACATTCTTGGTTTTACAACGTTCTTAGTTTTACACAGTTTTTGTTAAGATCAACCTTGGTCTGTAACAGCAATTCATTTCCACCAAGAAAGGATTCAATCAAGTCACGTATCAATCTTGAGTGGATTTTATAATTCACCTTTTACCCATAAAAGTATTTTTACAACAATTCTCAAACAATAAACAACCCTTATAGTTTTGAGTTTACACAATAATGATTTAGAGAGATTGGTAGAATCTGATTATGCTTAACTCGTGTTTGAGAATATATTATTGATAAAAGTACTCAGTAATACGATCTGGATATATGAAGATAAATTCCGAACCGATTCTTTTGCAAATGAGAAGCTTTCAAGTATGTAAGCGTATGTGATTGATGAATTTTCTTAGCACTTGACGTTATGCGTTTTCCTTGAGCTTGGGGTTCCTTTTATAAGCTTCAAGGAGGTTGATGACAGCTACTCTGACCGTTGAAAAGGTGCATGGTTGTCATATGTCAGTCTTGACCAAAAACCAGACTTTTAAACTTTAAATGTTCTAGTTATGAACATTCTGCGTTTCTGCTTCTATGTTAATAATATCTTATCTGTAGCTTCCCATTCTTGACTGTGATTATCCTTTATTTATGCACACAAACATCTCAGAGATGTGTTTAATTGATTCAGATTAAGACTGTCTTTTGATTTGTGCAAAACAGGCTATAGAATGATGATATAAAGATGGAGAATGATGGTTAGTAAGCTGGAGAATGTTTATCAATCTAGAGACGGATGTAACACTACTGGAGAATGATAATTTGACACTTTTGTTTTGAGTTGTTTATTTTATCCTTTAATCCTTTTGAGTGATTCTTTTGCCCATATGAGAGTTGTATATTCCTATTATATGAACATGAAATCCATTTGTAATTTACAAGAGCTTTCCTTGCATTAAAAACTGATGTGATCTTGCTTGTCGAAAATGACCGAAATGTGGAGAATGTTCTTGGTTTTCTAGATTATGTCAAGAACCTTATTGGTTCAGTTTTGTTCATTTTTAGCTCTTTCTTTGAACTGATTTCTCTTGCATTTGCTTTGTACCTAACTTGGATTATTACACTCATAGGCACATGTTAAATTAACACATCATTTAGAATCATAATTATAGTCTTTAATTAAGTTATTATTTGTTCACATCAAAATATTTAATTTGGGATTTTCCATCAACAAGTTTCACAAACATTTAATTCATGCTAAAATTTATAATTTCCCTAACCTCATATTTTAAAAAACTCCATAAATCATTTTAACTCTTTAAAATTCATAAGATCAACACCCACAAACTCCATGAGCAAACCAAAAACATTTTAAGGAACTCACTTCTTTCTATGGAAGTTTTCCATTCGATCCGTGTTGATTTAGGGTAGTTATCTACTTCCCAACTTTCTACCCTTTTAGTTTTCGCACATTGCTCCAATTGTTTTGGAGTTTTTCAATGATGTTGCTTATCTTCTCCTCAACACGATTTGATTGATTATTGATGGTTAAGGAATGGGGCTGTGCATGTAATGGGTCAGAGCAAGTCTGACAAGGTTCAATAAACTAATGTTTTTGGAGATTTTGAAAAAGAAAGAGGAATGGAGGATTTGGGGAAGATGGTGAATAGTACAGATATGGGGTTTCTCCTACTCTTGGGATCGAGAAGGAAGAAATAAGATAATGTGTTTCCAACTTTCTTCTAGAAAATAAATAAGTGAGGGAAAATGAGTAGAAATTCCCCATTTTGACCCTTGGATATTTTCTATATTACCTCTTGCCCATTTTTATTTATACAAGACATTATCAATTGTAGGGACATACTTAGTAAAGCTTCCTGAGTATTCTGGTCGTGTGAGGGGTAAGGGGTTTTATGTCAATCCAAAAGATTATTATCACTGTTAAAAGGATAAAGTTCCAAGTAATGCAAAATTATTTGAATCACTGTCAAACTTCGTTACCTGCAAAAGAAGGACAATGACAAAAATTTGTCCAAAAGCTATCGATAAAATATGCATACCCCTAGCAACAAAGTTAGTTCGAATCTTATTGTTTCGAATAACCTTCATGAGGTGATTAATTAATGAATTAAAGTATTGCATTCTATTTAATTAGTTGATAATCATGCTAACTAAAAAGTTATTTAGGGTATCTTGTCTTGTGTACTCTATTTGCCATCTTCTACTTATCACCTGGTTGATAATAGAAAGGTGTACAATATTTTGGAAGACATACTACACCATAAATATCTCTTCGTTGGCTATGTGAGAGTCTCAATTGATATTGCTTTAGAGTTGAATGTCCATTGCATATACCCGATGAAGTTGGAAATGCAACGTTGGTTGGAGAGGCCATAGGATCCCATGTGGCATGGCCAACAAACCTCATTTCTCTAGATGATGAGGTATGTTAAAAAAAACAAATTTAGTTAAGGTTTCTAATTTAACTTTTTATTTTGTCTTGAAATTTCTAACTTTTTACATCATATTTTTAGACTCCTGTAAAAATCCAAGGTAAATGGTAAGGATATTGTTAAGGAAAAAAAGTTAAAATAATATATATATATATATATATATATATATATATATATCGTAAAGAGGAGTACTATGTGTTGGAACCAAGTTGGTTTACATTTAGTGTTTTGATGTTAACAAAAGTATTTTATGATAACAATATATTTGACTTCAAAAAGTATGAAAGAAGATTCATGTTTTTGAAGAAAATCTAAAATAAGATTTGATTCAAATTTATAATTGAAGAAAATCTTTGACCAAGTTGAAAAGAAAATATGGTCAAGATTTGATCAAAATTTGAAGAAGATTTAATTAAGATTTGAAGAAGATTTGATAAAGATTTCTCTACAACAAAATATGAACAAAATCAATTTAAAGAATTTACAAACGCAATCTGAACAAAAATAAAATAGAATCCATCTGAAGAGTTTACAAACTCAATCTAAACAAAATAGAAATAGAATCAATTTGAAGAATTCACAAACTCAATCTGAACAAGATACAATTCAGAATTAAACTCAAATAGACACTCAAGGTTAAAGGAGAAAAGCATCGAAAAGCATAAAAGAGTAGAATCAAGCTCAAAGTTCTCAATTCATCTTAGAGTTCAAAGAAAGAAACACTTGTTTAGATTAGAAATATTTTTTGAGTTTTGTTTTCTTAGAGTGTGAGAGTTATTATTATTATCACCATTGTTAGAAGCAACTACTCAAGTTTCAATCTTTTGTATCCAACCCGATAGTGGTTAGTTCATTCTTCAATTTGGGGTTGTCATGTTGTTAGGAGAAGACTTGCCTTGTAGGATCAAGGTGGTTAGTTCCTTCTTCAATCTGGGGTTGTTAGGTTGTTAGGAGAAGACTTCGCTTGTAGGGTCAAGGTGGTTAGTTCCTCAAAAGTCTGGGGTTGTCACGTTGTTTGGGAAGATTTGCTTGGAGGCTCAAGTGCTTTGTAATTCAAGGTATTTGAATTAGTGGATTAAAGTCTTATGAATGACGGGACTGAATGTAGCCAAGTTAGTGGTGAGCCAGGATAAATATATGTTTCAAATTATTCATGCTTTCATTGTTTGTTGATTCTGAATCTGATTGCTTCTTATCTAAGTAAATCATAAAAACCAACCAACCTTCATCAAATTAGCAAAAAATTATCAACTTTGGCAAACACAATTCAACCAATCCTTCTCATGTTTGCACCTTCACTATGGACAACTACTTAGTTAATGCTTTATTATTTAAGCATTAGTTAATCATTAACTACCTTAATTTCACAATATTTTAGATTCAAAAATAAAAAATACAACAACTCATAAAAAATGAGAAGATTGGACGTAACAATATGCCAGTTGCAACACCAAAGCAAAGTCTTCTCTTATCAAGACTTTAAAAGTCTTCTCCTAAAAAGGGTTGTCCACCTATTTCTCGATTTGTGCAGTGTCTTAAAATATTTGTAGAAAAAAAATATGTCTACGGATGTGGACATGCGTGAAATACAAATAGAGAAATGTATTTTTAGTGTTTCTTATGTAGAAATGATTAATAAGGAGCAAATGATAGAACTTTTCAATTATTGTTATATATATAAAGTATTCCAAATAACTTTAGATGAATGAATTATTATTTTTTGTACAAATAAATAAGTGACTTGAGTTTATATTTTCATTCAAGGTACTTGTATAAAAAATTTGTGTGACCACATCAATTGATCAACAAATTCTCCTTTATATCTCCCCATTAGATATCCATGTTTGAAATTGATCAAACTCAGGTCAAAGATTATGTAGTTGATGTACTGATGGTCAATAAAGATCATCTGAATAAGTTGTTTATTATACCATATAATTCTGGATTAGATTTTCTTATAAATTTAATTTATGGCATGTTATTTTCTCTTTTTATACTTGATATTCTTATTGAATTTATTTTTTGGAGGCACTAGGTGTTGATTTTCATTAATGCCACGTTAGAAATAGTTTATTATTTGAATTCATTACATGGTGATTATACAAATCAATTGAAGTTGAAGTTTATGCTTGATACGTAAGTATCTAACTGTATCAAAACCTGTATAAATATATGTGAGTGTTTATGTGTGGTTATTCTACGTGTGTGTGTCTATATATATATATAAATATATCTACTGTAACACCCAAAATTTTTAATAGCGAGAGTGTATTTTGTTTTTAAAACAAATTCATAATAACAAAGAAAAAAAATAAGGAAATACCTTTGGATAAATATTTAAGTCATAACACGACGACAAATAAGTCAACATAATTTACACATCCAAAGTGGTACATGGAACCCATCAAAAATAAAATGGCAAGCTAACAATATTGGTATAGGTACAGTCTTCCAAATTAAAATAAACACATCCCAAAAGAAAGACATCTAGTCCCTATACGTCAACCTAATCTGATCATTCTACAAAAACTATACATCCCGAGTGATCTTCACGCGCCCCGCAAGATCCTCCTAACACAGCTCCAGTCAGGTGTATCCAACTACCTTCCCATCCACATGGTACTAACCGGTAGGATGGTCCTGGTTCTCATCTGAGGGCAAAGCCCATATTTCCATAATAGTTGTAAAGGGTCACCAACCGAAATTAACAATTAACACATAACATTTAAGTTTTTAAATTCACAAAATAACCTTTCAACTTAGCATGCACCTTAAAAGGGTTTCCATATGCCAAACATCCATAAACAAGGTTGAAAAATGAAGTTTTTAACAAAACTGCAATGTTGTATTCGAATACAGCATCTTTGTATTTGAATACAACACTACGCCAAAAATGACATTTTACAGCGCTTTTTTTAATCCATTTACAACGCTTTTTCAGAAAAACAAGCGCTGTAGAATCGCGCGTTGTAAAAGATACAACAACGCTTTTAAAAAAGCGCTATAAAACATGTAGATGTAATGCGCGCTTGTTTTGCACATTTTACAGCGCTTATTTGAAAAAGCGCTGCAAAATGTACACCCAACATATGAATTTTACAGCACTTTTTCAAAAAAGCGCTGTAAAATGTGTGTGTGTTTTTTTTTTTAACGTTGTAAATTAAATTTTTGAAAAAGCGCTTTTTAGCTTTTTATGGCATTTTTTTTTAGAAAACGCTGTCTTTTATCTTTTTATCCAAAATTATTTTGATCCAGAATCAGTTCACAATCATTTCACACAACAATAAAACATATTCAAATACCATAAGCATTCACACAATCAGTAGACAAAAAATAGAAATCTGTAACTTTACTAACATATATGTAACTCTGTAATTTACAACATATTTAACTACATTCAGATACATATATATAACCTAATTTACAACCTAATTAACTACATATACATTGAACCTAATTTACAACCTAATTAACTACATATACATTGAACCTAATTTACAACCTAATTAACTACATATACATTGAACCTAATTTACAACCTAATTAACTACATATACATTGAACCTAATTTACAACCTAATTAACTACATATACATTGAACCTAATTTACAACCTAATTAACTACATATACATTGAACCTAATTTACAACCTAATTAACTACATATACATTGAACCTAATTTACAACCTAATTAACTACATATACATTGAACCTAATTTACAACCTAATTAACTACATATACATTGAACCTAATTTACAACCTAATTAACTACATATACATTGAACCTAATTTACAACCTAATTAACTACATATACATTGAACCTAATTTACAACCTAAATATGCACAAGCTACCATATAATATTTAGATCCCTTGCCCAGCAGCATGCTATTTCCCAAAAAATCAAATAATTTGCATTCCAAGCACATACTGACACCATTCTTCCTTTAATTCCATTAGATCTTCATCAGAATATGATGGACTGGAATTGTCAAAGTACTGCGATATAAAAATTGAACATATTATATTAAGTTAGTATCAAATATATAGATAATTTAATTATATATGAAAATCATATAATGAAAATACCGTACCGTTTCTGGGATAATAGTTTTATTCTTGTTAACAATCTCCTTCATGAATCTCAATACATAATACCCACATTCGATGTTGTTTGTTTGACGAGGGCACTATAAAATAAAAACATATAAGTCAATAAAATATTTGTGCATTAATCGTAAAGGCATATAATTGTAAATGAAAATTTAAAGGCATATATTTCAAACCTTTATTGGGATCCATGTGATGTTATTAGACTTTTGCTTCAACACTGTAGCACCTCTTTGAGCTCGAAAAACTTGTAAGGCACTATCGAATGAATAAATGTGATTATTATAGCATGAACAAACACATTATTTATATATATATAT
>NC_021164.2:29893196-29911281 GCF_000331145.2 Cicer arietinum
GTAAAGCTTTTATCAGACCATCCATTACTCGCTTTTAAGTTGTACAACTTTAATATCGCCGACAGTCTTGTGAATTTAGTACAACCATTATATAATTCTTTCTCTGCATCACTCAACAAACTTTCAAACATTTTAGGACAATCTCGAAGATCTTCTTCAACTGCTTTTGCGATCTCATCAACTTGGTCCGGCTAATATTTATCTATATCGAAGTCAGTTGAAGCATATGTCGAACTATTCTCAAAATTAATGTTTCCTTTTTTTTTCTCACCATGTCTTATCCAACATGTGTAACTTTGATCAATTCCATTACATACTAGATGTCCTTCTAATTCATCTTCTCTAACACGTTTTCCAAAACAACATTTTAAACAAGGATAAACGACTCTATTTGGATCTTTTGCATTCTTCACTGCAAAATCAACAAACTCTTTCACTCCATTTTCATACTCTTTTGACAATCGATTGGCAGACATCCATTTCCTATCCATATTATACGACCTATATAAATGCAGTTACAAAAATAATAAGCTTTCAAAACATATCAACAAGTTTCAAAAAGAAACCAATATCAACATATCTAATAACAATTTCAAAACAGAAAAGATTTCAAAACAGAACAGGTCAACAAATTTAAAAAAAAAAGTGATTTAATATATATATAACAATTTTTAGTTTTCAACTATTAAAAAACTAAAGATTTTTTGACAAAAACAAATTAAAAAATACCTGAGACAACGTAGATGGCTGCACAGTACGTAGAGGATATGAGGGTTCCCAGAGTAGAGGTGATGAGGGTTCGTAAATTTGTTTTAAAAGTAAATTATATTTATTTGAAAGCGCCTGTATTTTACAGCGCTTGTACAAAAAGCGCTGTAATAGGTAGTTAAATTGATTGAAAGCACATGTATTTTACAGCGCTTGTAAAAAAAGCAATGTAATAGGTAGTTCAAATATTTGAAAGCGCATGTATTTTACAGTGCTTGTACAAAACGCGCTGTAATATGTAATTAAATTGATTGAAAGCGCATTTATTTTACAGCGCTTGTGAAAGAAACGCTGTAAAATAATACGCGAAAGCGCTTCATTTTACAGCGCTTTTGCGAAAAGGAGCGCTATTAAATGTAATTTTTGGCATAGTGCAAGGTTCTTTCAGCAGTCAACAACAAAAACAACATGTCTGTATTCGAATACAGCCTTCTGTATTCGACTACACAATAAGTCAGTAGCAAAACAGCATGTTTGTATTCGAATACAACAGTCTGTATTCAACTACACAGTAAGTCAGTGGCAAAAACAACATGTCTGTATTCGAATACTACTTTCTGTATTCGAATACACATCAGACAGCAGCAAAAAAACAGCAAAATTCAGCTTTTTAAAGGGTTTCGAAACCAATCAACACTTAACACAAATCCAAACAATCACACTTAGCAATTATAGCGCAATCACCATGACATCTTGAATTTCGAAATAGTTTTGCAATCAATCACACTTACACACAATTCCAAAACATCCACACTTGGCAATTATAACACAATCACCACGACAACATAAGTTTCGAAATGGCTTTGCAATCAATTAAACTTACACACAATTCCAAAACATCCACACTTGGCAATTATAACACAATCACCATGACAACTTGAGTTCAAACACTCAATCATAATCTTAAATCAAACACGATTCGCGTGCCAAGCACCCTAATGCAATGCATATATGCCAAAATGCATGGACTCGGAATTCCAAACCAAAACCCTCCTCGAAGGGCCGTAAATCATAATTGTACCGCCTATCACAGGTCGGAGTACTAAATTACCGAGGTGCTACCTATCATGGGTCAGCATGACTTACCAAAAATGTGTAGTCTATCATAGCGACGCGACAATCCCCGCAAGGATAAGATGAACCAAGAATCGCATGGAATCATCTCGTGGCCCATCCGGTCACCACTATCACCATGGCCCATTCGGTCACCATGTACTATCAAATGCATGAGCATACTCTGACTCTATCCACGACAATCGTTAAGTAAATGCAGATATTATAAGATTCCCCATTTTTAATACCCATTTAACTTTAACAATTTAAACGACAATCATTAAGTAAATGCAGATATTAAAAGATTCCCCATTTTTAATACCCATTTAACTCTAACAA
This sequence comes from Cicer arietinum, assembly GCF_000331145.2. NCBI lineage: Eukaryota > Viridiplantae > Streptophyta > Magnoliopsida > Fabales > Fabaceae > Cicer > Cicer arietinum. The sequence continues at coordinate 29,895,357 of NC_021164.2, forward strand.
TTCGGACGACAATCATTAAGTAAATGCAGATATTAAAAGATTCCCCATTTTTAATACCCATTTAGCTCTAACAATTCTCACTACAAACATTAAGTAAATAGAGATATTAAAAGATTTCCCATTTTTAATACTCGTTTAACTCTAATGATTTTCAAATTCCACATAGAACATACTCAGAAATATTCTCAAATTCAATCCACAATTCAAACCAAATCACATCAATTCATTTTTCCACAAAATCGACACAAACACATCTCAAAATTTAAAAATATTAATTATGAACACGTCAAACACGACAACCACAAAATTTTCACAACCCACCACTCAAACACATCAAATTTCATTTCCTCAAAATCACACATAAATGAGTTAAATTCATTTTCCACGAAACACTCATCAATATCACCAAAACCCAACTCTAAAATTTTACCCATAAAAGCATTAAATTCATTTTCCCCAAATCAACACTTCAACCCTAACAAATTTATTTTCCACACAACCACAGGTAAGTCCCTAAATGCAAACTAAAAGTTTGGAAGGAGCCCTTACCTTAACGTTAGCTTTAACGAGTGATTACGGTACCGCGAGTAATTTCGATAAAATCTCTGCTCACGACATTGCTTCCAAAGTTAGTTCACTAGCACCGTAGCGTGGAGGTGAGCAACTTTCCCTTCTATCTCTTCGCGAAATGAAGCTTAGATCTAAACGAAATATGGAGGTTTGCGTTTAACGAAGATGGAAGAAGAAGATTGGGTCGCGAGGCAGGGAGGAGGAAGAAGAGCGAAGGAAATGCTTTTCTTTTTGTTTTCCTTTCTTCCTTTCTATTTCTTTCCTTTTTCCTTCCTTTCCTTCTCTTTCTATATATATATATATATATAACAAATATCTAAAAATATCTAGATATTTCATAAAATTACCATTTCACCCATCACTTCCCAATCCACTTTTTGTTAAAAATATCTACCCTCGTCGCAACTCAATTGACTGATAAAATTTACGCAACTAGATATATTTTTAACAAAATTGCATGTTATTAAATTCTTCGTGTCACTAGCACCGTAGCGTGGAGGTGAGCAACTTTCCCTTCTATCTCTTCGCGAAATGAAGCTTAGATCTAAACGAAATATGGAGGTTTGCGTTTAACGGTTTTGAAAACCCCTAACACCGTTTTTCTTCATTTTCGAATCAAAGAGGAGGAATGAAGTTGAGAAATCCTTGTCTTCTCACCCACCAAGCCTTGGTTCTTTTTCTTGAAGCAAAAGGAAGCAATGAAAATGAAAGAAAAAGATGGAAGAAGAAGACTGGGTCGCGAGGCAGGGAGGAGGAAGAAGAGCGAAGGTTGTTTTCGAATACAAACATGTTTTTGCTGCTGAATGCTGAAACAACCTTGTATTCGAATCTAGAGATGCTGTATTCGAATACAACAGTGTTGTTTTGTTAAAAACTTCATTTTTCAACCTTGTTTATGAATGTTTGGCATACGGAAATCCTTTTAAGGTGCATGCTAAGTTGAAAGATTATTTTGTGCATTTAAAAACTTAAATGATATGTGTTAATTGTTAATTTAGGTTGGTGACCCTTTACAACTATTGTGGAAATTTGGGCTTTGTCCTCAGATGAGAACCAGGACCATCCTACCGGTTAGTTCCCTATAGATGGGAAGGTAGTTGGACATACCTGACTGGGGTTGCGTCAAGAGGATCTTGCGGGGCGTGTGAAGATCACCCAGGTTGTATAGTTTTTGTAGTATGATCAAATTAGACGGTTGTATAGGGACTAGAGGTCTTTCTTTTGTGGATGTATTTATTGTATGTTGGAAGACTGTACCTATACCAATATTGTTAGCTAGACTTTTATTTTGATGGATCCACGTACCACTTTTTGATGTGACGTGGGGAAGTTAAGATTCTTGGGCAGTGCTATTGTACAAGTGTCCGCCAAGAATATCCCAGGGGTATGAGCTATGTTTGATAGGTCTCATATCCCTGGTGCATTTTGCTGTTTTAAATACTTTGGATTTCTATTTCAAACTATTTCCTCTGCTTGTAAATGTTGTTAACTTTTGTCGTTGTGTTACGACTTAAATATTTATCCAAGAGTATTTCTTACTTTATTTCTTTGTTTTTATGAATTTGTTTTGAAAAAAAAAAAATACACTCGTGCAGTTAAAAATCAGGGTGTTACAAAGTCCATTTGTGTCATTGGATTAACATTTAGGTCATATTTTCCCTCCCATGGCTTATTCTAGTCCAATTAGGGTTTTTAACCATTCATGTGCATCCAATAGTTGTGTTTGTTTCGTTGGATTAATATTTAGGTCATTTTCGTCGTCCCCAGGCTTATTCTAGTCCATTTAGGGTTTTTAACCAATCTTGTGCATCCAATATGTTCATTTGTGTCATTGGATTAACGTTTAGGTCATTTTCGTCCTCCCTAGGCTTATTCTAGTCCAAATAGGGTTTTTGACCAATCTTATGCATCCAATACGTGTGTTTGTGTCATTCGATTAACATTTAAGTCATTTTCATCCTCCCTAGGCTTATTCTAGTCGATTTAGGGTTTTTAACCAATCTTGTGCATCCAATAAGTTCATTTGTGTCTTTGGATTAACGTTTAGGTCATTTTCGTCCTCCCTAGGCTTATTCTAGTCCAATTAGGGTTTTTAACCAATCTTATGAATCCAATACGTGTGTTTGTGTCATTCGATTTACAGTTAGGTCATTTTTGCCCTTCCTAGGCTTATTCTAGTCTTTTTAGGGTTTTTAAGCAATCTTGTGCATCCAATAAGTTCATTTGAGTGATTGGATTAACATTTTGGTCATATTCGTCCTCTCTAGGCTTATTCTTGTCCAATAAGGGTTAACAAATCATGTGCATCCAATAGTTGTGTTTGTGTCGTTGGATTAACATTTATGTCATTTTTGTCCTCGCTAGGCTTATTCTAGTCCAATTATGGTTTTTAACCAATCTTGTGCATCCAATAGGTGTATTTGTGTCATTGGATTAATATTTAAGTCATTTTCTCCCTCCTTAGGCTTTCTCTAGTCCAATTAGGATTTTTAACCAATCTTCTGCATTCAATAGTTGTGTTTGTGCCATTGGATTAACATTTAAGTCATTTTGGTCTTCCTTAGGCTTATTCTAGTCCAATTAGGTTTTCAACGAATCTTGTGAATCCAATAAGTTCATTTGTGTCATTGGATTAACATTTAGGTCGTATTCGTCCTCACTAGGCTTATTCTAGTCCAATTAAGGTGTTTGACCAATCTTGTGCATCCAATAGGTGTGTTTGTGTCGTTGGATTAATATTTAAGTCAATATTGTCTTCCCAAGGCTTATTCTAATCCAATTAAGGGATTTAACCAATCTTGTGCATCCAATAAGTTCATTTGTGTCATTGGATTAACATTTTTGTCCCCCTAAGCTTATTCTAGTCTAATTAGGGTTTTTAACCTTTCTTGGGTATCCAATACGTGTATTTGTGTCATTGGATTATCATTTATGTCATTTTCGACCTCCTAGGCTTATTATAGTCCATTTAGTGTTTTAACAAATCTTGTGCATTGAATACGTGTGTTTGTGTCATTGGATGAATATTTAGGTTATTTTCGTCCTCACTAGGCCTATTCTAGTCCAATTTGGAGTTTTAACCAATATTGTGCAACCAATAGGTGTGTTTGTGTCATTGGATTAACATTTAGGTCACTTTCATCCTCCCTAGGCTTATTCTAGTCGCATGAGGGTTTTTAACCAATCTTGTACATCCAATAGCTGTATTTGTGTCATTGGATTAATGTTTATGTAAATTTCTCCCTACCTAGGGTTATCCTAGTCTAATTAGGGTTTTTAACCAATCATGTGCATCCAATAGGTGAGTTTGTGTCATTGGATTAACGTTTAGGTCATTTTCGTCCTCCCTAGGCTTACTCTAGTCTAATTAGGGGTTTTAACTAATCTTGTGCATCCAATATGTGTATTTGTGTCATTGGATTAATATTTAGGTCATTTTCTTCCTCCATAAGCTTATTCTAGACAATTTAGCTTTTCTAACCAATCTTGTGCATCCAATAAGTTGATTTGTGTCATTGGATTAATATTAAGGTCATATTCGTCCTCCCTAGGCTTATTCTAGTCTAATTAGGATTTTTAACTAATCTTGTGCATCCAATAGGTGTCTTTGTGTCATTGGATTAATATTTAGGTCATTTTTGTCTTTCCTAGCCTTATTCTAGTCCAATTAGAGGTTTTAACCAATCTTGCACATCCAATATGTGTGTTTGTGTCATTGGATTAAGATTTAGGTCATTTTTGTCGTCCTTCGGCTTATGTTCGTCCAATTAGGGTTTTTAACCAATCTTGTGCATCCAATAGGTATATTTGTGTCATTGGATTATTATTTAGGTCATTTTCGTCCTCCCTAAGTTTATTCTAGACTATTTAGCATTTTTAACCAATCTTGTGCATCCAATAAGTTCACTTGTGTCATTGGATTAATATTAAGGTCATATTCGTCTTCCCTTGTCTTATTCTAGTCCAATTACGGTTTATAACCAACCTTGTCAAACCAATCGGTGTGTTTGTGTAATTGGATTAACATTTAGCTCATTTTCGTCCTCCCTAATCTTATTCTAGTCTATTTAGCGTTTTTAACCAATCTTTTGCATCAAATAAGTTCATTTGTGTCATTGGATTAACATTTAGATCATATTCGTCTTCCCTGGGCTTATTCTAGTCCAACTTTGGATTTTAATCTATCTTGTGCATTCAATAGGTGTGTCTATATTATTGGATTAATATTTAGGTCATTTTCTTCCTCCTTAGCCTTATTTTAGTCCAATTAAGGGTTTTTACCAATCTTGTGCATCCATTAAGTAAATTTGTGTCATTGGATTAACGTTTAGGTCATTTTCGTCCTCCAAAGGCTTATTCTAGGCCAATTAGGGTTTTTCCCCAATCTTATGCATCTAATATGTGTGTTTGTGTTATTCGAATAACTATGAGGTCATTTGGTCCTAGTTAGGCTAATTATAGTCTTTTTAGGGTTTTTAACCAATTTTGTGCATCCAGTAAGTTCATTTGAGTCATTGGATTGACATTCAGGTCATATTCGTCCTCCCAAGGCTTATTCTAGTCCAATTAGGGTTTTTAACAAATCGTGTGCATCCAATAGTTGTGTTTGTGTCATTGGATTAACATTTAGGTCATTTTCGTCATCCCAAGGCATAGTCTAGTCTTTATAGGGTATTTAATCAATCTTGTGCATCCAATAAGTTCATTTGAGTCATTAGATTAACATTCAGATCATTTTCGTCCTCTCTAGGCTTATTCTAGTCTAATTAGGGTTTTTAACCAATCTTGTGCGTCCAATATGTGTATTTTTGTCTTTGGATTAATATTTAGGTCATTTTTTTTCTCCCTAGGCTGATTCTAGTTCAATTAGGATTTTTAACCAACCTTGTGCGTCCATTAGGCGTGTTTGTGTCATTGGATTAACATTTAGGCCATTTTCATCCTCCCTAAGCTTATTCTAGACCATTTAGCTTTTTTAACCAATGTTGTGCATCCAATAAGTTTATTTGTGTCATTGGATTCACATTAAGGTCATATTCGTCCTTCCAAGGCTTATTCTAGTCTAATTAGGTTTTTAACCAATCTAGTGCTATCAATTGCTGTCTTTGTGTCATTGGATTAATCTTTGGGTCATTATTGTCTTCCCTAGGCTTATTCTAGTCCAATTAGGGGTTTTAACCAATCTTGTGGATCCTGTAAGTGTGTTTGTGGCATTGGATTAACATTTAGTTCATTTTCGTCATCCTTAAGCTTATTCAACGTCATTTAGGGTTTTTGTCCAACCTTGTGCATCCAATAAGTTCATTTGTCTTATTGGATTAACATTTAGTTAATTTTCGTCCTCCCTAGGCTTATTCTAGTCGAATTAAGGTTTTTAACCAATCTTGTGCATCCAATACGTGTTTTGGTGTCATTGGATTAACATTTAGGTCATTTTTGTCCTCCCTATGCTTATTCTAGTCCATTTTGGGGTTTAAACCAATCTTGTGCATCCAATAAGTTCATTTGTGTCATTGGATTAATATTAAGGTCATATTCGTCCTCCCCGGGCTTATTCTAGTCTAATTAGGATTTTTAACCAATCTTGTGCATCCAATAGGTGTCGTTGTGTCATTGGATTAATATTTAGGTCATTTTTGTCTTTCCTAGGCTTATTCTAGTCCAATTAGATGTTTTAACCAATCTTGTACATCCAATAGGTGTGTTTGTTTCATTGGATTAAGATTGAGGTCATTTTTGTCGTCCTTCGGCTTATTTTAGTCAAATTAGGATTTTTAACCAATCTTGTGCATCCAATAGGTATATTTGTGTCATTGGATTAATATTTAGGTCATTTTCGTTCTCCCTAAGCCTATTCTAGACCATTTAGCATTTTTAACCAATCTTGTGCATCCAATAAGTTCATTTGTGTCATTTGATTTATATTAAGGTCATATTCTTCCTCCCTAGGCTTATTCTAGTCCAATTAGGATTTTTAACCAACCTTCTCAAACCAATCGTTGTGTTTTTGTCATTATATTAACATTTAGCTCATTTTCGTCCTCCCTAAGCTTATTGTATTCCATTTAGTGTTCTTAACCAACCTTGTGCATCCAATATGTTCATTTGTGTCATTGGATTAACATTTAGGTCATATTCGTCTTCCCTTGGGTTATTCTAGTCTAATTTTGGGTTTTAACAAATCTTGTGCATTTAATAAGTGTGTTCGTATTATTGGATTAATATTTAGGCCATTTTCTTCCTCCCTAGGCTTATTCTAGTCCATTTTGGGATTTAAACCAATCTTGTGCATTCTATAAGTTAATTTGGGTCATTGGATAAACATTTAGGTCATTTGTGCCTTCCCTAGGCTTATTCTAGTCCAATTAGGATTTTTAACCAATCTTCTGAATCTAAATGGTGTGTTTGTGTCATTGAATTATCATTTATGTCATTTCCGTCCTCCCTAGGCTTATTCTAGTCCATTTAGTGTTTTTAACCAATCGTGTGCATCGAATACGTGTGATTGTGTCATTGGATTAATATTTAGGTCATTTGCATCCTCCCTAGGCTTATTCTAGTCCAATTAGGGTTTTACAACAATATTGTGCAACCAATAGGTGTGTTTGTGTCATTGGATTAATATTTAGGTCATTTTCGTCCTCACTAGGCTTTTTCTAGTCGAATGAGAGTTTTTAACCGATCTTGTACATCCAATAGGTGCATTTGTGTCATTGGATTAATATTTAGTTATTTTCTCCCTACCTAGGGTTATTCTAGTCCAATTATGATTTTTAACCAATCATGTGCATCCAATAGGTGTGTTTGTGTCATTGGGTTAACGTTTAAGTCATTTTCGTCCTCCCTAGGCTTATTCTAGTCCAATTAGGGTTTTTAACCAATCTTGTGCATCCAATATGTGTATTTGTGTCATGGGATTAATATTTAGGTCATTTTCTTTCTCCCTAGGCTTATTCTAGTCCAATTAGGGTTTTTAACCAACCTTGTGCATCCAATAGGCGTGTTTGTGTCATTGGATTAACATTTAGGCCATTTTCGTCCACCCTAAGTTTATTCTAGACCATTTAGCTTTTTTAACCAATCTTGTGCATCCAATAAGTTTTTTTGTGTCATTGGATTAAAATTAAGGTCATATTTGTCCTCCCTAGGCTTATTCTAATCTTTATTAGGGTTTTAGCAAAAATTTGTACATCCAATAGCTGTCTTTCTGCGATTCGATTAATATTTAGGTCATTTTTGTCTTCCCTAGGCTTATTCTAGTCCAATTAGGGGTTTTAACTAATCTTGTGCATCCAATAAGTTCATTTGTGTCATTGGATTAACATTTAGTTCATTTTCGTCATCCTTAAGCTTATTCTATGTCATTTAGGGTTTTTGTCCAATCTTGTGCATCTAATAAGTTCATTTGTGTTATTGGATTAACATTTAGTTAATATTCGTCCTCCCTAAGCTTATTCCAGTCGAATTAGGGTTTTTAACCAATCTTGTACATCCAATACGTGTGTTTGTGTCATTTGTCTTTCCTATGCTTATTCTTGCTCAATTATGGGTTTTAACCAATCTTGTGCATCCAATAGGTTTGTTTGTGTCATTGGATTAAGATTTATGTCATTTTCGTTCTCCCTAAGCTTATTCTAGACCATTTAGCATTTTTAACAAATATGGTGCATCCAATAAATTCATTTGTGTCATTGGATTAATATTAAGGTCATATTAGTCCTCCCTATGCTTATTCTAGTCCAATTAGGGTTTTTAACCAACCTTGTTTAAACCAATCGATGTGTTTGTGTCATTGGATTAACATTTAGCTCATTTTCTTCCTCCCTAAGCTTATTATATTCTATATAGCATTCTTAACGAATATTTTGCATCCAATAAGTTCATTTGTGTCATTGGATTAAAACTTATGTCATATTCGATTTCCCTTGGCTTATTCTAGACCAATTTTGGGTTTTAACCAATCTTGTGCATTTAATAGGTGTGTCTGTATTATTGGATTAATATTTAGGTCATTTTCTTCCTCCCTAGGCTTATTCTAGTCCAATTAAGGGTTTTAACCAATCTTGAGCATCCAATAAGTTCATTTGTGTCATTGGATTAACATTTAGGTCATTTTTGTCCTCCCTAGATATATTCTATTCCAAATAGGATTTAAACCAATCTTGTGCATCCAATAGGTGTGTTTGTGTCATTAGATTAACATTTAAGTCATTTTTGTCCTCCGCAGGCTTATTCTAGTCTATTTTGGGATTTTAACGAATCTTGTGCATTCAATAAGTTAATTTGGGTCATTGGATAAACATTTAGGTCATTTTTTCCCTCCCTAGGTTTATTCTAGTCCAATTAGGATTTTTAACCAATCTTGTGCATCCAATAGGTGTGTTTATGTCATTGGATTAACATTTAGGCCATTTTTCATCCTCACTAGGTTTATTCTAGTCCATTTAGAGTTTTTAAGCAATCTTGTTTATCCAATAAGTTCATTTGTGTCATTGGATTAACGTTTAGGTCATTTTTGTCCTGGTTAGGCTAATTCTAGTCTTTTTAGGGTTTTTAACCAATCTTGTGTATCCAGTAAGTTCATTTCAGTCATTGGATTAACATTCAGGTCATATTCGTCCTCCGTAGGTTTATTCTAGTCTAATTACGGTTTTAACCAATGATGTGCATCCAATAAGTTCATTTGTGTCATTGGATTATCATTTAGGCTTATTCTAGCCCTCCTTAGGCTTATTCTAGTCAATTTAGGGTTTTTAACCAATCGTGTGCATCGAATACGTGTGATTGTGTCATTGGATTAATATTTAGGTCATTTGCATCCTCTCTAGGCTTATTCTAGTCCAATTAGGGTTTTACACCAATATTGTGCAGCCAATAGGTGTGTTTGTGTCATTGGCTTAACATTTAGGTCATTTTTGTCCAGGCTAGGCTTATTCTAGTCCATTTAGGGTTTTTAACATATCTTGTGCATCAAATACGTGTGTTTGTGTTATTGGATTATCATTTATGTCATTTTCGTCCTCCCTAGACATATTCTTGTCCAATTAGGGTTTTTCACCATTCTTGTACATCCAATAGGTGTGTTTGTGTCATTGGATTAACACTTAGGTCATACTAGTCATTCGTGAGCTATGTCTATTCCATTTTAGATTTTTGTCCAATCTTGTGCATACAATAAGTTACTTTGTGTCATTGGATTAACGTTTAGGTTATTTTCATCCTCCCTAGGCTTATTATACTCCAATTAATTTTTTTAAACAATCATGTGCATCTATTACGCATGTTTGTGTCATTGGATTATCAGTTATGTCATTTTCATCCTCGCTAGACTTATTCGAGTCCATTTATGATTTTTAACCAATCCTCTGCATCAAATACGTGTGTTTGTGTCATTAGATTAATATTTAGCTCATTTTCATCCTCCCTAGGCTGATTTTAGTCCAATTAGAAATTTTAACCAATATTGTGCAACCATTAAGTGTGTTTGTGTCATTGTATTAACATTTAGGTGATTTTCGTCCTCCGTGGGCTTATTCTAGTGCAATTAGGGTTTTTAACCAATCTTGTACATCCAATAGGTGTGTTTGTGTCATTGGATTAATATTTAGGTCATTTTTGTCTTCCTTAGGCTTATCCTAGTCCAAACAGGGTTTTTAACCATTCTTGTGCATCCAATAGGTGTATTTGTGTCATTCGTTTAACATTTAGGTCATATTCGTCATCCCTTAGCATATTCTAGTCCATATAGGATTTTAGTCCAATCTTGTGCATCCACTAAGTTACTTTGTGTCATTGGATTAACATTTAGGTCATTTTCGTTCTCTGTAGGCTTATTATAGTCCAATTAATGTTTTTAACCAATATTGTGCATCCAATACGTATGTTTGTGTCATTGGACTAACATTTAGGATATTTTAGTCCTCCCTAAGCTTATTCTAGTCTATTTAGCATTTTTAACCAATCTTGTGCATCCAATAAGTTCATTTGTGTCATTGGATTAACATCTAGGTCATATTCGTCCTCCCTAGGCTTAGTCTAGTGCAATTAGGTTTTTTAACCATTCTTGTGCATCCAATGGGTTCGTTTGTGTCGTTGGATTAACATTTAGGTCTTTCGTCTTCCCTAGGCTTGTTCTAGTCCAATTAGGGTTTTTAACCAATCATTTGCATCCAATAGTTGTGTTTGTGTCATTGGATTAACATTTAGGTAATTTGGTCCTCCCGAGGTTTATTCTAGTCCAATTAGGGTTTTTAACCATTCATGTGCATCCAATAGGTGTGTTTGTCTCATTGGATTAATATTTAGGTCATTTTTGTCTTCCCTAGGCTTATTATAGTCAAATTAGGATTTTTAACCATTCTTGTGCATCCAATACGTGTGTTTGCGTCATTAGATTATCATTTTCGTCATCCCTAGGCTTATTCTAGTTTATTTAGGGTTTTTAACCAATCTTGTGCATCCAATAAGTTCATTTTGTGTCATTGGATTACCATTTAGGTAATAGTCATCCTCCCTAGGCTTATTCTAGTCCAATTAGGTTTTTTTACCATTCATGTGCATCAAATAGTTGTGTTTGTGTAATTGGATTACCATTTAGGTAATAGTCGTCCTCCCTAGGCTCATTCTAGTCCAATTAAGTTTTTTTACCATTCATGTGCATCAAATAGTTGTGTTTGTGTAATTGGATTAACATTTAGGTCATTTTCATCGTTCCTAGGCTTATTCTAGTCCACTTAGGGTTTTTAACCAATCTTGTGCATCCAATAGGTGTACTTGTGTCATTGGATTAATATTTAGGTCATTTTCGTCCTCTCTAGGCTTATTCTAGTCCAATTAGGGTTTTTAACCAACATTTGTTGGTGGAATGGCCTCTATCCTTAGGAAGTTTTACACAATATTATTAACCAGATTATTCAATTCCTTCCTAAGTGATGAACTTAATATTAAAACCAACTTGTTTAATATTAATTCCAATTTAACAATAATAGATTCAAAACTTATTCAAAACTGAGATTCAAGAACACACGTATTATCAAGATAAAGAGTATAGAGATAGAGAAATGTGCACCAGGGATTTTTATACTGGTTCAACTATCTATTCGATAGTCTACATCCAGTCCTGAAATCACTTACTGATTCCAGCCTTTACTAGAAATTATTTGAGTATATTTAAAGACTTTCCAGCACTTCAATGCCTATACATCTAACTCAACATCAATCTACAACAACAAACAATCTATCCTTAAGAACTAATCACCAAACTCTAGCAATATCAGATTGAGATCTCTTTTAGATGATCACACACACTCTAAAAGATGACCACCAGTTTCACAATACTGGATTTCCACTCTCTTTCTTTTACAAAGATGATTCTTTCAAAAAGACTAAAACACTTGATTCAATCACAATGAATTCTCACACTAAGTATTTGCCAATAATGTTTGTGAGTTACAATAATTTTTCTCAAAGTGTATTTTACGAAAAGCTAATGAAATTCTTTCAGTTCTTTCTATCTGTTATAAAAATTGTGATTGATTCAGTTTATATAGTTTCATAAAAACTTCAGACAAATCGATTTCCCAATGGATTTTATTAATGCGTATTACCAGATTAATCGATTTCCTAATCGATTTCGCATTTCTTGTTTTTCTTGAAATTCTTGAAATAAATGAGCTGATCGATTTGCTAATCGATTTTTTTAATGCATATATCAGAAACTGATACTCAGTTCATATCATAGTCGATTGAATAATCGATTATAATTGTTTTGTTCAAAATGCGAGATCAAACAATCGATTACTCAGTCGATTCACTTTCATTAACATAATCGATTTGGCAATGCCAAGATACAAGTGAATTCCCTAATAGATGGCAAGTACCAGATGTACTTTTTCTGTCTAATTTGCAACCAGCAAAATCAGAATCAGAATAGCCAACAAGAGTGCAAGTTGATCCCTTGTCATATCCACATATTTTCCCTTTTCATCTTTATCCAAATGACAAGCTTGACTCATGGGTGTATCAATAGATTTAAATTTATCAAAGCCAAACTTCTTTAAGAGATCATTACAATACTTGATTTGACTTAGGAAAATACCATTCTTGCTTTGATTGATTTGAAATCCTAAGAAGAAGGTTAATTCTCCCATCATGGACATTTCAAATCTTCCTTTCATCATATTTTCAAATTCTTTGCAAAGCTTACTGTTTGTGGATCCAAAAATTATGTCATCAACATAAATTTGGACAAGATGAATGTCTTTTTCCTTTTTCTTTATAAAAAGTGTTTTATCAACATTTCCTCTTAAAAATTTTTGCTGTATGAGGAAATTACTTAGTTTTTCATACCAAGCTCTTGGAGCTTGTTTCAATCCATAGAGAGCTTTTGTTAGTTTATAAACATGGTTTGGAAAAGCAGGATCCTCAAATCCTGGAGTTTGACTAACTTAAACCTCCTCTTGGATATCTCCATTCAAAAAAGCACTCTTTACATCCATTTGATACAATTTAAAATCCATGATACAAGCATAAGCAAGAAAAATCCTAATTGCTTCTAATTTGGCTACAAGAGCATAAGTCTCATCATAATCAATACCTTCCTCCTGGTTGTAGCCTTTAGCAACTAGTCTAGCCGTATTTCTTGTTATTACTCCATTCTCATCCATCTTATTCCTAAACACCCATCTAGTTCCAATAATAGGTTTGTAAACCTCCTCTTTGATATCTCCATTTAGAAAAGCACTCTTTACATCCATTTGATACAATTTAAAATCCATGATACAAGCATAAGCAAGCAAAATCCTAATTGCTTCTAATCTGGCTACAGGAGCATAAGTCTCATCATAATCAATACCTTCCTCCTGGTTGTAGCCTTTAGCAACTAGTCTAGCCTTATTTCTTGTTATTACTCCATTCTCATCCATCTTATTCCTAAACACCCATCTAGTTCCAATAATATGTTTGTTTTCTGGTTTAGGAACTAAGATCCATACTTTGTTTCTCTCAAATTGATTAAGCTCTTCTTGCATGGCTATTATCCAATCATTGTCCAAGAGAGCTTCTTTTATATTCTTAGGTTCTACTTGAGAAACAAAAGCTGTGAAATTACAGAAGTGTCTAAGGGATTTTCTAGTAGCAACCCCTTTAGAAATTTCTCCTATGATGTTGTCAATAGGATGGTTTTTGTTGAATTTCCATTCCTTAGGTAAGTCATCTTCCCTTATAGGTTCTATATAATCAATGTCAGTTGGAGGTAATGTTTCATTTGGTTCTTTTGGATCTGATTCTACAATTTCATCAAGAGAATCACCAACTGTAGGAGGGGTACTGTTCAAGTTTTTGGTAAACATTTCATTAAATTTTACATGAACAGATTCCTCTATAGTTTTAGTTCTTTTATTGTAGATCCTATAGGCCTTACTAGATTGTGAATATCCTAGAAAAATTCCCTCATCTGCCTTAGAGTCAAATTTCCCTAGATGCTCTTTTCCATTATTCAGTACAAAACACTTGCATCCAAAGACTCTAAAATAGGCAATGTTTGGTTTTCTACCTTTGTATATTTCATAGGGTGTTTTTCTAAGGATAGGCTTAATTAGAACTCTATTTATCACATGAGTAGCTGTGTTTATTGCATCAGCCCAAAAGTATTTTGGAAGCTTAGAGTCATTAAGCATTGTTCTAGCAAGTTCTTCTAGAGCTCTATTCTTCCTTTCTACAACTCCATTCTGTTGTGGAGTTCTTGGGGCTAAGTAAATATGGTGAATTCCTTTTTGATCACAATAATTGTCAAAAGATTCATTTTGAAATTCTCCACCATGATCACTCTTAATGGAAACTTTTTTATGATTCTTCTCATTTTGACTTGATTTGCAAATTTTTTGAAAATTTAGAAGGCATCACTTTTGTGAGACAAAAAATAAGTCCATGTATATCTAGAGAAATCATCAACTAAAACATAGCCATAAAGATTTCCTCCAAAACTTTTTACTTGAGAGGGACCAAATAGATCCATGTGAATCAATTGTAGAACTCTATTAGTTTGTACTAAGTCTATTGGTGGGAAAGAGGACTTGACCAATTTACTTTTCTCACAACAGTCACATAATTTGTCCTTAGTAAATGTTCTGTTTGGAAGACCTAGCACTAGTTGTTTGCTAACAAGTTTGTTAAGATGGTTTATATGTATGTGAGATATTCTCTTGTGCCACAACCAATCTTCATCAGATTTAGATAACAAACAGCAAACATTATTTGCAGGCAAAGAGTCAAGATCAATCATGTATATATTATATACCCTTTCACCGACCAATTTTATGCTATCATCTTCCTTGTGCTCAAGTGTACAAGTATGTGATGTAAAATATACCTAGTAGCCTTTATCGCAAAGCTGACTAATGCTAAGCAGGTTGTGTTTCAAACCTTTTACATAGAGAACATCCTTGATTACCGTTGTTGATTCACTCCCTATGTCTCCACCACCAAGTATTTTGCCTTTGTTGTTGTCACCATACTTTACATATCCTCCGTCTTTCAAATCCAGAGATATGAATTTTGATTTGTCTCCAGTCATATGCTTGGAACATCCATTGTCTAGGTACCATGAGTGAGTTTTGGATGTCAAGCAGACCTGCAAAATAGAATTCGACTTTGGTTTTTAGGTACCCAATTTAGATTGGGTCCTTGAGGGTTAGTCTCAATCACAGGTTTCTTTACTCTCCAAACTTGTTTCCATCCCTTGTCAGCAAGCTTTTTCAGTTTACAATCAAAAGATATATGTCCCTTTTTGCAACAAAAATGGCATGAAAAAGCAGAGGATGTACTTTGAGTTGGTTTAATGAAAAAATCATGAATTGGCTTTGATCCAACAAATTTATGATTCTTTTGAGCATTCCTATTTGGTCTATAGCCAATTCCAGATTTTTCATTTGCATTCTTTTGGTTGCCAAGAAGAACATTCAGGTTGTTTCTACCACTAGTAAATTTTGCTAAATCAAATTGTAGTGATTCAACCTTTCTTTCAAGTTCAATAAAACTAGCGAGTCTATCATTTGCTTTCTTTTTCAAAAGTGCATTCATGTCTTCAAGCAACTTATGATCTTTTTTAATTTCTTCATACATCATGCATTGTTTTTCTAACATTTTCTTAGTGCAAATCAATTGTTTGAATACCTAGTTTATCATGCAATTCATTGAAAGCACCATGCAATTCTTCATAAGAGGGATTAGAGGTAGTACTTACATCGCTATCTGAATCTGAGTTAGTGTTGGCCATTAGACACAAGTTTGCTTCTTCTTCTTCTGAATTTTCAGAAGATTCTTCATCATTGTCATTCCAAGCTATGTAGGCTCTTTT
>NC_021164.2:29911467-29913068 GCF_000331145.2 Cicer arietinum
AGATAGTCCCTTCCTTTTCCGATCAATTTGCTTTGACTCATTCAACCGGTGCAGCTCCATTTCATGTTCTCTGAGCTTGCCAAAGAGGGTGGCAATGGTCATGCTTCCAAGATCCTTTGATTCAGCTATTGCAGTGACCTTAGGTTGCCATTCTCTTGTTAAGCATCTCATTGCTTTATTTATTTGTTGCTCATTGTCAATTACTTTCCCTAGAGCATTCAGATTGTTAATGACATGTGTGAACCGTGTCTGCACGTCATTGATGGACTCATCCTTCTTCATATTGAAGAGTTCATATTCATGTATCAGAGTGTTAGTTATGGCCCTCTTGACATCAGTTTTGCCTTCATGAGTTTCTTGGAGTGTATCCCACATTTCATGGTGGAATGGCCTCTATCCTTAGGAAGTTGTACACAATATTACTAACCAGATTATTCAATTCCTTCCTAAGTGATGAACTTAATATTAAAACCAACTTGTTTAATATTAATTCCAATTTAAGAATAATAGATTCAAAACTTATTCAAAACTGAGATTCAAGAACACATGTATTATCAAGATAAAGAGTATAGAGATAGAAAAGTGTGCACCAGGGATTTTTATACTAGTTCAACTATCTATTCGATAGTCTACATCCAGTCCCGAAATCACTTACTGATTCCAGCCTTTACTAGAAATGATTTGAGTATATTTACAGACTTTCCAGCACTTCAATGCCTATACATCTAACTCAACATCAATCTACAACAAAAACCAATCTATCCTTAAGAACTAATCACCAAGCTCTAGTAAGATCAGATTGAGATCTCTTTTAGATTATCACACACACTCTAAAAGATGACCACCAGTTTCACAATACTGGATTTCCACTCTCTTTCTTTTACAAAGATGATTCTTTCAAAAAGACTAAAACACTTGATTCAATCACAATGAATTCTCACACTAAGTATTTGCCAATAATGTTTGTAAAAACAATTTAGATATGCTTCTTTTTGATTAATCACTCTCTCTTGTATCTCTTTTTGTATTCAATGACAAAAGGGGGAGATTGGTATCAAATTTTAACTTGTGATATTACATTGGTGATTGGTATCAAATTGAACTTGTGCTATTGATCATGTAATGCTCTGATTATTGCTCTGATTATGTGATATTGCCAATATCTGATACATAATGCATTCTGATACATAATAATGTACCCTATTTGTACTCTGATACATAATTTTGTATAAGCTATAATACTCTGGTTAATGAATGCGAATAGCTTGTTTTTATGTTGTTGAAATGTATCATAAACTCTAAAATTCAGGGGGAGATTCTAAAATAATCTCAATGTTAAAACTGTGTGTTTGTCATTAAATCAAAAAGGGGGAGTTTGTAAGTCATGAGCTTCCCTGATAATGTTTTTGATTTAATTCCCAAACATACAATACATATGAAGTATTTGATTGATCTAATGATTTAATTGAGAAAACATTTTAGGAAAACAAGCAGACACTATACACTTAGAACAAAAGCTTGGAACTCAAGGAATCAACCAAAATTGGAGGATGTGCTTGAGAAAGATGCAAATATGTATAGTGTGATTAGTTGTCATAGTA
>NC_021164.2:29913109-29917234 GCF_000331145.2 Cicer arietinum
TCATGTTTTTGATTTAATTCCCAAACATACAATACATATGAATTATTTGATTGATCTAATGATTTGAATTGAGAAACATTTCAGGCAAATAAGCAAACACTATACACTTGGAACAAAAGCTTGGAACTCAAGGAATCAACCAAAATTGGAGGATGTGCTTGAGAAAGATGCAAATATGTATAGTGTGATTAGTTGTCATAGTAATTATATTAGTAGACTAATCACTATAGTTTCATACTTAAGTATTTGCCAAAGAAAGTAAATCAATCAACTAATAAGTCAATTGATGAATCAATTGGGCAATCGATTGTCTGACTCAGAACAAGAGTTTTTACTACGTAAATCGATTACTTAAAGGTTTTTAGTAAAACCTGAGTTCTGGGTTTTATCCAATCAATTGGGCAATCGATTGGGACATCAATTGAGTAATCGATTTTGTGATTCACAGAACCAACCACTTACTGAATCAATCGATTGGCAAATCAATTGTGAAAATGTTTTTCATCAGGAATGAGTTATGTGATCAATCAAATCGATTGGGACATCAATTGAATTAGATTTCTTAAACTACAAGTTTTGTGGCAATCGATTAGATAATCGATTGAAGTTAATCATTTATCAGAAACACATTGAATAAATCGATTGGCACATTGATTTTGACCAAATAGCTGGGGTTCTGTAACAAGCACAATCGACTGGCAAATCGATTGAAGTAAATGCCTGAGTCACTGTGACCAACACAATCAATTGGCAAATCGATTGAAGTAAATGTGTGAGTCACTGTGACCAGCACAATCGATTGAAGCTAAATGTTTGAGTTACATGAAGAAATCAGCTCATTGCCAAATCGATTAGGACTATGAATATACGTCGACTGAGCAATCGATTGTTTTGATCTCGTTGTTTGAACAAAACACCTATAATGGATTACTCAATCGATTCTGATATATTCTTAGTATCAGTTTCGGATTTATGTATTAAAAGAATCGATTGGCAAATCGATTCATGCTTATACTTTCAAGATTCAAGAAAAACAAGACACACGAAAATCGATAGGGAAATCGATTAAGCTAGTTTAAACTTTTATAAAATCGATTGAGCAATCGATTGTCCTGATGTTTTTCTGAATATATATATAAGCTGATTCAATCACATTTTAAAAACAACTGTTACACATTTTCTAACAACCAATACACTACACTTGAAACAATAATTTTAATCACACAAAATACTCATTTGGCAAATCCTCTTTGTGTGAAATTCATATTGTGATTGAGTCATCATCTTTTGTCCGCTTTTATTCTTTTATGTAAAAACAACAGAAAGAAAGTTCTGGAAATCCAGTAGTGTAAACTGGTGACTATCTTGGTTGGTGCGTGTGTTCATCAAGAAGAAGTCTCATCTTGATCTCGTGAGAGTTTGGCGAGTAACTCCAGGAATAAGGTGGTATTGTAATAGAAGCGAGTGAGTTGGATAGATAGGCCTTGTGTGAGCTGGACAATCTCTAAAAAGTACTCAAGTCAATTCTATTGGAAAGGCTGAAATCTAGTTTAGATTTCAGGACAGGATGTAGGCTATCAAACTGATAGCCGAACCAGTATAAATCTTGGTGCACGTTTTTCTTATCCTTTCTCTTTATTTTGATATTGCTTGAATGCTTATTCTTGAATGTTTAAATTGGTAAAGTTCTGTATTGATTAATATTCTGAATAAGCATTGTATTTGTACTCTTATATTGATAATTCATGCAACTGTGAATCTTTGTTCCTGAATAAATTCTGCAACTGATCATTGTTAATCTGTTTAATAATCTTGTAAGATTAGTAATTACATTTCTTATATTTTGTAACAAATAGAGGCCATAATTTCCTACAATTGGCATCAAGAGCCTGATCTTTTTAGAGTAACTCTCATAAAAGAAAATGACCTCTGTAGAATTTCTGGGAGAAGGTGCATCCTTGGCAAGGCCCCCTGCATTTAATGGGGCTGCCTACATGTATTGGAAAGAGAGGATGTTAATTTTTCTTGAAGCATGTAGTCTTGATATTCTAGAAGCAGTAATAGATGGTCCTTTTGTGCCAACCATAGCTGGCACAGGTGATTCATCAATCCCAAAACCCAAATCAGATTGGTCTGAGGATGACAAGAAAAAGGTTGGATACAATGCTAAGGCTAAAAACATTATTACCTCTGCCTTAAGCGCTGGCAAATTTTTCAGGGTGTCTAACTGCAAAACTTCCAAGGAGATGTGGGATACATTACAACAAACGCATGAAGGAACAACAGATGTAAAAAGGGCCCGAATCAACACGCTAATGCATGAGTATGAGTTGTTCAACATGAAGCAAGAGGAATCCATTAATGATATGCAGACAAGATTTACTCACATAGTCAATAATCTAAATGCTCTTGGTAAGGTGATTGACAATGAGCATCAAATCAGCAAGGTTATGAGGTGCTTGACCAGAGAGTGGCAACCAAAAATCACTGCCATAGCAGAATCAAAAGACCTTGATAGCATGTCAATTGCCACACTATTTGGAAAATTAAGAGAGCATGAGATGGATATGCATATACTGAGTGAGGCTGAACAGACTGACAGAAAAAGAAAAGGGATGTCTCTTAAAGTCCAAGCACATCAAACAAAGTCTGAACAAGAGATCTGCACTGACGATTCAAATAGTGAGACCGATGAAGATTCAGAACTTGGATTACTTGTCAGAAAATTCAAAAAGTTTCTGAAAAAGAAGGATAGTAAATCAAGAAAACCCTCAAGTTCAAAGACACATGACAGCAAGATAACCTGCTTTGAGTGTGGGAAGACAGGACATATAAAATCTGAGTGCTTCCAATTGCAAAACAGAAATAAGACTGCAAAGGCTAAAGGCAATCAACCACCTCCTAAGACCAGAAAAGCCTATATAGCCAGGAATGATAATGATGAAGAGTCATCTGCATCTTCAAAAGAAGAAGCTAATCTTTGTCTAATGGCCAACACAGATTCAGATAGTGAGGTAAGTTCTAAATTCAATCATTCTTATGATGAATTACATGACGCATTTAATGAACTACATGATGAATATGTTAATGTAATCAAACAGTTAATTAGCACTAAGAAACTGTTAGAAGAAAAGTGCATGCTTATGAAGAGAGGGAAGACAGGACATATAAAATCTGAGTGATTCCAATTGCAAAACAGAAATAAGACTTCAAAGGCTAAAGGCAATCAACCACCTCCTAAGACCAGAAAAGCTTACATAGCCTAGAACGATAATGATGAAGAGTCATCTGCACCTTCTTATGATGAATTACATGACGCATTTAATGAACTACATGATGAATATGTTAATGTAATCAAACAGTTAATTAGCACTAAGAAACTGTTAGAAGAAAAGTGCATGCTTTATGAAGAGATTAAGCTGAAACATGAGTCTCTTAAAGAAACAAATGAAACTCTGAAAAAGGAAACTTATGCACTGAAATGTGATTTAGAAAAGTTCAATAGTGGTAAAAACAATTTAGATATGCTTCTTTTTGATTAATCACTCTCTCTTGTATCTCTTTTTGTATTCAATGACAAAAGGGGGAGATTGGTATCAAATTTTAACTTGTGATATTACATTGGTGATTGGTATCAAATTGAACTTGTGCTATTGATCATGTAATGCTCTGATTATTGCTCTGATTATGTGATATTGCCCATATCTGATACAAAATGCATTCTGATACATAATAATGTACCCTGTTTGTACTCTGATACATAATTTTGTATAAGCTTCAATACTCTGATTAATGAATGCGAATAGCTTGTGTTTATGTTGTTGAAATGTATCATAAACTCTAAAATTTAGGGGGAGATTTTAAAATAATCTCAAGGTTAAAACTGTGTGTTTGTCATTAAAATAAAAAGGGGGGGTTTGTAAGTCATGAGCTTTCCTGATCATGTTTTTGATTTAATTCCCAAACATACAATACATATGAAGTATTTGATTGATCTAATGATTTGAATTTAAAAACATTTCAGGTAAATAAGCAAACACTATACACTTGGAACAGAAGCTTGGAACTCAAGGAATGAACCAAAATTGGAGGATGTGCTTGAGAAAGATGCAAATATGTATAGTG
>NC_021164.2:29917254-29917957 GCF_000331145.2 Cicer arietinum
GTATTTGATTGATCTAATGATTTGAATTGAGAAACATTTCAGGCAAACAAGCAGACACTATACACTTGGAACAAAAGCTTGGAACTCAAGGAATCAACCAAAATTGGAGGATGTGCTTGAGAAAGATGCAAATATGTATAGTGTGATTAGTTGTCATAGTAGTTGTTTTAGTAGACTAATCACTATGATTTCATACCTAAGTATTTGCCAAAGAAAGTAAATCAATCAACTAATAAGTCAATTGATGAATCAATTGGGCAATCGATTGTCTGACTCAGAACAAGAGTTTTTACTACGTAAATCGATTGGGAAATCGATTACTTAAAGGTTTTTAGTGAAACCTGAGTTCTGGGTTTTATCCAATCAATTGGACAATCGATTTGGACATCAATTGAGTAATTGATTTTGTGATTCACAGAACCAACCACTTACTGAATCAATCGATTGGCAAATCGATTGTGAAAATGTTTTTCATCAGGAATGAGTTCTGTGATCAATCAAATCAATTGGGTCATCAATTGAATTAGATTTCTTAAACTACAAGTTTTGTGGCAATCGATTAGGTAATGGATTGAAGTTAATCATTTATCAGAAACACATTGAATAAATCGATTGGCACATTGATTTTGACCAAATTGCTGAGCTACTGTAACAAGCCAAATCGATTGGCAAATCGATTGGATTAAAACATTGGAGTCCTGTG
>NC_021164.2:29918016-29926462 GCF_000331145.2 Cicer arietinum
TAATCGGTTGAAGTTAATCATTTATCAGAAACACATTGAATAAATCGATTGGCACATTGATTTTGACCAAATAGTTGAGGTTCTGTAACAAGCACAATCGACTGGCAAATCGATTGAAGTAAATGCCTGAGTCACTGTGACCAGCACAATCGATTGAAGTAAATGTCTGAGTCACTTTGACCAGCACAATCGATTGACGAATCGATTGAAGCTGAATGTTTGAGTTACAGGAAGAATTCAGCTCATTGCCAAATCGATTAGGACAATGAATATAGGTCGACTGAGCAATCGATTGTTTTGATCTCGTTGTTTGAACAAAACACCTATAATCGATTACTCAATGGATTCTGATATATTCTTAGTATCAGTTTCGGATTTATGTATTAAAAGAATCGATTGGAAAATCGATTCATGCTTATACTTTCAACATTCAAGAAAAACAAGACACGCGAAAATCGATTGGGCAATCGATTAAGCTAGTTTAAACTTTTATAAAATCGATTGAGCAATCGATTGTCCTGATGTTTTTCTGAATATATATATAAGTTGATTCAATCACATTTTAAAAACAACTGTTACACATTTTCTAACAACCAATACACTACACTTGAAACAATTATTTTCATCACACAAAATACTCATTTGGCAAATCCTCTTTGTGTAAAATTCATATTGTGATTGAGTCATCATCTTTTGTCCGCTTTTATTCTTTTATGTAAAAACAACATTAAGAAAGTTCTGGAAATCCAGTAGTGTAAACGCCTACCATCCCAAATTTCCTTCCCTTACTTAATCTCCATTACAACCTGAAAGTCCTCCAAAAGTGTATGTGTTTGTTGCATTGTGATTACTAAGTAGAATTTTTTCACGTCTATGGTAGTGTGATGCATGTTTTAGGATTTGAGTGATAAGTTCATAACCTCTGCAAAACACTTGAGAGAAATTTTGGTGAGATTGTGTGAAGAGAAAGTTGAACTTGATGGATAAATACTAAATGGGTTGTCCTAATTTTATAAATGGTTTTTTTTTTTTTTTAGAAGTAAGCAACCTTTGAACATGATGAATATTTTGTAGTAGCTGGAAATTTGAGGATTGAGTTTGATTCCATATGAGGAATTAAGTTTAAGTTTGCTTTTAACTATATCCAATTTGAATTTAATTGTTGCTCGAGACAAGCAATAGACTAAGTTTGGAGTTGTGATAGTTCTTCATCATATGTATATTTTTCATTGTTTTTAGTCTTATTTATCTTTAATCATTAGTTAATTTAAGGAGTGATTTGATGTATATATATTTTTTATTTAAGTTCTTGAATTTAATGAAATGTCTATGTTCTTATTTCCATGATTAAGTGGACATTTTTCATAGTTTTTGCGTTGTTTCGTTATTTTAGTGTAGTGCTGGATTTTTATTGAGAAATCAACATGTCATATGTGGAGTATTTCTGCCATATTTGGAGTTGTAGATGTCCAACCGGTGTCAACTTTGAAGATGCATGTCATTAAACTAATTGAATTATTTCCGGAGGCAATAATTCTAATCTTAAATCCACTAAGGAATTAAAGGTTACATTGGAATTAAATGTTCTGTCATTAAAGAATAAAGGTAAGAATAGTTCAATAAAGGAATTTAGTAACTATGACCAAAAGTTGGATTAAAATTGAAGCTCATTCCTAAAATATTTCTTATTATAAAAAGTTCAATATTATTTCAATCAATTCAGAAACTTTTTGTTCAATTTTAATAATTAAACATAATTAAAAAGTATAACACAATCCTTGAGTTCGACTCTCGGTACTTGCAATGATTTAGTACACTTGACATTATCAATTACAAATTTGCTTTGCGAATTTGACATATTTTTGGAAAAATTTGCCTCTATTTTTATGTACTATAGCAGATAAAATGGTTTGAGCTTTGGACTTGGAGCAAGCATTTAATGTTAATTTTAAATAGTTATTGTGTTTGTAATTTTTATATTTAGTTATATTGTCAAAGTGTGAAATTTGACTTGTAACAATGTATTTACATACGTATTATGTCACAATACTCTTTAGAAACTTTTGTATCCGCACTCAGGTCATCTTTCATTTTTAGATCCCTTTCTTTATTTGATGATTTTTGTCCTCGGAATCGACTTGCCTACCACACTTTAGGCGTAGTTGATACTCATTTGCAATATTAGATTCCCAAGAGGGACATCCATTCTATTGAAGCATTCGTAGCTAAAAATAGGTTTCATAAACTTCGCAAATGAGTAATCTTTTGAACTTCTGGATCAAACTAATTTTTATGAGAATGAAGATGAGATAATAATATATTTCAAAAATCATTTTCAGCTTCTTATTCTCTCCCTTAATGTTAGAAATACCAATTCATCAAATGATAATCAACAAACTCGTTTGAGAACATATCTCTAATTTTTTGGCTCAATATACTTTTTTACAAATGGAGATTTCTTATCGAATATGTATTATCAATATTCTTTTAGGTCTCATCTTAGTGCATTATATTGGAGTAATTGAAATATATAAAACACATCCTTACAATCTCTATATTGAAAATATTGGAGTATTAACCTAAAATTGATTATAAATTAAGGGGATGACTATAGTAACTTTTTGGCTTGATTCTATATATATATATATATATATATATATATATATATATATATATGATTTTCAATAGTATTGGGCAAAAATTAAAATTAAAAAAGGGCAAAAATATTTAAAAAATTTATAGGGACAAATTTGAGATTTCCATTGTATAAAGTTTAGAAGGAATTGCAAACTGTTACCTTTAAGGTTGTATTTAAAATTCTCCAAATTGATATTTAACAAAATACTTCAAAAAATCTCTTCATTTTAAAAAATTCCCCAAATCTATCATCCATAAATTGACCTTACATAGAAGAATTAGAATTACGCTATAAGATTACATTACCTCAAAAAAAGTTTCTTAAATTCATGAAATTAAGACTAAAAATAGAAAATTGGAAATAACACTAAAACCATGAAATTAAACCGATTAATATAAATTAATTTTTTCTCTCTACTTCATGGTGGAGAAAATTGGAAAATGAATTTTGATTGATATATAAAAAAATAAAAAAGTGTAAAAATAGAGTTTTTGCCCCCTCTTTTTTAACATGATGGACCAACCCGCCCGCCCTGTCATCGCCCTATTCTGTTAGTCTTTGATTGTTGATGTTTACTTGATTAAGTTATCCATTGATTTGAAGTACTATTGGGTCACTGAACATCGCTGCAAACCGTCAGTAGAGAAAGTTGAAGCCAGTAGGAAAACAAATGATGATTTATTGAAAGCTATTTTGAGAAGATTGGCTGGTAAAGTCAGATGTTGTGTAATTCAAGTTTTGAATTAGTGAATTAAATCTTTCTAAGTGAGGGGGTTGGACGTAGCTACCAAGTTGGTGGTGAACCAGGATAAATTCTAATGTCACTTAAATTCTGCAATTCTTGTCTTATTTATGCCTTTAACCCCTTAACTTGATTAATACTACATTTGTAATAAAACACCAAACCCAAACCAATTTTTAAATAAATTACCAAAAAGAAACCAACTTAGTCAAACACAATTCAATCTCCTTTATCGTGTTTGCACCTTCAGCACTATGATATATTTTAAAAAAGGATGGCCCAAAGAATATATTTAAGATTAGTAGAAAGTATGTTGACGATGAGATTGTTTTCCACAACTTTGATCTTTTTCTTGGGTATATCTCTTGTATCTTCGACGATGGGAACATCTAAATTTATAGAAATCATAAGGCTTTAAATATGAGGAGAAGTACAATATATCCGTTGGAGACATAGATGATTTATCCATGAAGCTTGTTTAGAATTGCAAATATTTTCTTCAATTGACGTTGTTATAGGAAGACTGAGAGGATGAGTATAGCAGTCCATCCTCAGATCTAATTAGTAGGAGAATGAAGGTTTTCAATAATTCTAATGTGACTTTAGTTTTATTTGGCATTTCCTATTCCCAACTCATTGAAGTGGCTTGCCTTACAAGTCAAGGACATCACTTTTTGTACTTTTGTACTCTCACTTATTTTCCCATGTGCGAGGATGAATAGAAATCAAAGTTCATTCTCACTTTTATGCTGTTTATCCTCTGAAACTTGTACAAGTCCTCTTTGATCAATATTTTTCGCAGTTAGCTTTCCTTTTTATTCAGATTAATTTGTATGTTTCAGCTAAGAATAACATTATCCTCTCTTAAGAGGACACATTAATATCTGTAAAATCTTCATCTAATCAAGAATGTAAATGACATGTTTTCTAAAAATTGATACACTCAAGAGCACAAGTTAGATGATACATGTAATCAAAATCTTTGATCTTACAATTTTGTTAACATTAAATAATTTGAGAGAGATTTTGTCCCAACAGTCTTCAGACCCAAACTTTAGAGTTAAACATCAGTGTAGTCTTCATAACCTTCAGAGGCATGTTGCTTTCAGAGGCAGATGCATATGCTTTTGTGTTCCTCTGATCTCATCATCTGGTCACTTCCGTTAGTAGCTTCTTGATGTACATTCCTCTGATTTTCTTGTTCTAATTGTTTAACACTTAATGAAGCCATTAATCCAAACAAGTTGTTCTCATTAAATATATTTATTAAAATATCAAAATCACAAGAGAAAAATCAACTTGGTTCAGACAAACTGGACTTAGCTACTGTATTGGTGGTGAATCAAGATAAATTGGTTTCATGTTTCTTTTCTCTCTCTTGTTACTTTATTTTGCTACAATTTTGCCTTTTATAAGTATTTGTTTTAAAAGAAAAAACATTTAAATTTACAAAGCACAATTTAAACCCCCCCTAAAATTCATTAAAAGAATATCTACTCCATTAATTAGCAGCTTTTTAATGGATGAAGATCGAATCAAATGTTTATACCCAAAAAGTTTATGAGTAAATTTGTTTTACTATGTCAGAATCGGATTGCATTTTCCGGTAGTTATGTTGTTGGGCTCCCTACGGTTAAAATTCATGTTGTTGGACCTAAGTCGTTAGCAGAATGCCATCAACCAATGAAACCTCAGCAATATGCTACTTAGTTCTTTGGAATCTACTACTAGATTATGTCAAAAAATATTTTATAATAAGTGGCGTTTTGCTTTTTGGATGTCATTTCTATTCATTATTATTATTTTGATTCTATCCCTAAATTAGTTATACTCATGTATATTATTTTATTTTATTACACAATTTTGAAAAAAATTAATAATCCACAATTAATAAATTGCAACGTTCTTGCGAGCTAGTAGCCTTGTGAATAAACTTATTAGAGCCATTTATTTTGTAACAGAGAATAGAATGATAGGATCATTAGTAGCTAATTAACTGTCCAAAAAGTGTGACCTTTGAGATCTACATAGTGCAAAAGTAACTCTGAAAACCGATTTTCATCGTACTTTAGCTTGAAGTATTTAATAGAATCTACCTGATCTAGTACAATGATTTTGTGAAGTACTACAAATTATGTTTTTACTCTCAGTACAGTAGCACAACCATTTTGTAAAATGTAAAATAAAAGTTGAACTTATGCGGTAATAAGGATATGCATTGAATCATGTGAAATTGATTCTTAAAAAAATAACTTAAGAGTACGCAGTAAATAAGTTTTAGGCTAAATAGTAGTATTATCTTTTAATTTAATTTCAGTTAACATTTTAATTATTTTGATTTTATTTTTTTTACGATTTGATTATTTATTTTAATTTTAAGTAATAATTTAATCTCTTATGTTTTAAAATGTCAACAATGTTATATTTTTATTTATTTTTTGTAAAAATTCATAAAAAATTTCAAACAAAATCCATAAAATTAATTATCATCCTCCATATAATGCAAATTTCATCAAATTCATAACTTAAATCTTTAAATAAACTCATATTTTCATCTCTAACAACATCAACTAAAGAACGAAAATATGAGTTTATTTGAAAACTTGAGTTATGAATTTGATGAAATTTGTATTATATTGAAGAATATAATTAATTTTATAGATTTTATTTAAAAATTTTGATGAATTTTTTAAATTTTTATAAAAAAATATAACATTGTTGACATTTTAAAACGTAAAAGATCAAATTGTCACTTAAAATTAAAATAAAGGACTAAATCAATCTCTCTCTCTCTCTCTCTCTCTACATATATATATATATATATATATATATATAAATTATTTATTATTACCTATTTTACGTTAATTGTGCCAACATGTTTGGAATATTTCTATGACCTTTGCTATGGCTCAAAGTCTTTAAAAAAGAATTTAAATATATTGTTGCAGCCACTGCTCTAAAAATTTCATCACTAACGATCAATCTGGCGATAGTCATACTTACAAAGTAATTATCGATAATTTGTCGGGAAGTTTGAATATGTAATTTAATGAAAATTAGGATAATCCTAGGGAATTACAACGTCTCGGGTAGAGGTGAATTATGAGCTTATAGGTTTATAGATTTCTTCCAAACCTAGCCCTAACAAAGCCTTAATTAATATAAAAACTAAGTTAAAATGAAACCCGAATTCAGAAAGCGCTGTAATATGCACACCCATAACTCATATAATGGGGTGCATATTACAGCGCTTTTTGTGAAGAAGCGCTGTAAAATGTGCATAACAAGCGCGTGTTGTATTTACATGTTTTATAGCGCTTTTTTAAAAGCGTTGTTGTATCATTTACAGCGCTCGTTTCCACAGCGCTTATTTTTTTGAAAAGGCGCTGTAAAATGCGTTTTTCGCGTAGTGATAATTTGAATTCAATTGAGACAATTTATGCATGCCACCAACATCCTAATAACCTTACAAAAGTAAAGAAACAAATTAGACATTACATCCTTAAGCTTTCGAATGAAAACCCTAAATGCTTTGGAAAAATCATATATAACCATGATACCCCAAAACTCGCTCGAAATAGAACCAAAATCTCGAAACCCTAAATGTTATAGAGATACAAGCTTTGGAATATGAATTTGTAGAGAGAGAGAGAGAAAGAGAAGATGGAATATGAATTTGTAGAGAGAGAGAGAAAGAGAAGATGGAATATGAATTTGTAGAGAGAGAGAAAGAGAAGATGCATATATGAATGGTGAGAAAAGGGATTGGATCTTCCTATCAT
The DNA here is from genome assembly GCF_000331145.2 of Cicer arietinum. Taxonomy (NCBI): domain Eukaryota; kingdom Viridiplantae; phylum Streptophyta; class Magnoliopsida; order Fabales; family Fabaceae; genus Cicer; species Cicer arietinum. The sequence goes on from NC_021164.2 coordinate 29,925,179, forward strand.
TGAGATTATGCCACGTGTCAAGGGTCAACCCAATTTTGACACATACCTTGATGGCTAAGTCAGATGATACATGGAGGGTTAGACAATTTCGCACAACGAAGATGGTAGTACGGAACTAGGTCAAAATGGTTTTGGCTTAGCAAATCAGGTTGGCCAAGACACATTTTTAGTGACATGCAGCCTAAATTTTTTTTCTAACTCACTAAGTAAGCTACATATTTTGATTCCAATCCATCCTTACCCTATTTTAACACTTAACAATCAATTCTAAATGTTTTTTATTTTTTATTTTTTTTTTATTTTAACTTTCGGTAATAAAAATTAGGTTGTTACATTTTCTACTCTTTTTTTATTTATTTAGTTTACTTCTATATTTTTACATAAATATTATTACTTATATAAACAATTCAAAATTATTCTATATTTTAAATTATACTTAACAACAAGATAAGACAAATCAGAATGTTACCACAACAGAAAAATATTATTAAGTTGCTTTCATGATCATACTTATATTCTTGGTAACATTGGTTATTTGGCATCATGAAAATATTTCACTCAAATATATCGATGCATGAATTTCGAAGGAGCCTCTGAAATTATTTTATATATTTTTTGTGAAAAGTTGCTTATCAATTCTTATTTTATTCTTATCTATGATAACTTAACTTGATCACTATTACTTTTATTTTAAGTAAGCACTACGCCAAAAATGACATTTAACATCGCCCATTTGACAGCGTTTGCTAAACACAAGCGCTGTTGTAATTATATTTTAAAAATAACGGAACCTTTTACAGCGCTTTTGATGACAAGCGCTGTAAAACAAGCGCTGTAGTAGGTCATATAACGTTTGCGCATAACGTTATAAGGCTTTTACAGCGCTTGTCAGAAAAGCGCTGTAAAAGGAAGCGCTTTCGCGTATCAGTTACAGCGCTTTTTTCACAAGCTGTTGTAAACACATGCGCTTCCAAACATTTGAACTACCTAATACGGCGCTTTTTTCACAAGCGCTGTAAAATACATGCGCTTTCATTGAATTTAACTACCTATTACAGTGCTTTTTTCACAAGCGCTGTAAACTGCATCTTTAAAATAATTATATACGTTGGAAACCCTCATATCCTCTACATCTTTCAAATAATTATATACGTTGGGAACCCTAATATCCTCTACGTACTGTGCGGCCATCTACGTTGTCTCAAGTATTTTTTACACATGATTTGTTATGTTTTGTTATATATATATTAAATCTACTAAAAATTGTTATATATATATATATAT
>NC_021164.2:29932581-29937969 GCF_000331145.2 Cicer arietinum
TAAAATGTGTGTGTGTGTGTGTTTTTTTTTTTAAACGCTGTAAATTAATTATTTGAAATGAAAAGCGCTTTTTAGCTTTTTATGGCATTTTTTTTAAAAAGCGCTGTCTTTTATCTTTGTATCCAAAATTATTTTGATCCAAAATCACTTCACAATCAGTGCACACAACAATAAAATATATTCAAATACCATAAGCAGTTCACACAATCAGTAGAACATAAATCAGAACTCTGTAACTTTTTTAACATATATGTAACTCTGTAATTTACAACCTAAGTAACTACATTCAGATACATATATACAACCTAATTTACAACCTAATTACCTACATTCAGATACGTATATATATATAACCTAATTTACAACCTAAACTACATTCAGATCCATATGCATGTTCATATATTGTGTCCTATGATCATTTACATATAATAACTAACAGAATATACATTATATGCACTAGCTACCATATAATATTCAGATCCCTTGCCCAGCAGCAAGCTATTTCCCAGAAAATCAAATAATTTTCATGTCAAGCACGTACTGACACCATTCTTCCTTTAATTCCATCAGATCTTCCTCAGAATATGATGGACTGGAATTGGCAAAGTACTGCAATATAAAAATTGAACATATTATATTAAGTTAGTATCAAATATATAGATAATTTATATATGAAAATCATATAATGCAAATACCGTACCGTTTCTGGGATAATAGTTTTATTCTTCTCAACAATCTCCTTCATGAATCTCAATATGTAGTACCCACAGTCGATGTTATTTGTTTGACGAGGGCACTTTATTGGGATCCATGTAATGTTATTAGACTTCTGCTTCGACACTTTAGCACCTCTTTGAGCTCGATAAACTTTTAAGGCACTATCGAATGAATAAATGTGATTATTAGAGCATGAATATTTATATATATATATATATATATAAATATTCATGCTCTAATAATCACATTTATTCATTCGATAGTGCCTTAAAAGTTTATCGAGCTCAAAGAGGTGCTAAAGTGTCGAAGCAGAAGTCTAATAACATTACATGGATCTCAATAAAGTGCCCTCGTCAAACAAATAACATCGACTGTGGGTACTACGTATTGAGATTCATGAAGGAGATTGTTGAGAAGAATAAAACTATTATCCCAGAAACGGTACGGTATTTGCATTATATGATTTTCATATATAAATTATCTATATATTTGATACTAACTTAATATAATATGTTCAATTTTTATATTGCAGTACTTTGCCAATTCCAGTCCATCATATTCTGAGGAAGATCTGATGGAATTAAAGGAAGAATGGTGTCAGTACGTGCTTGACATGCAAATTATTTGATTTTCTGGGAAATAGCTTGCTGCTGGGCAAGGGATCTGAATATTATATGGTAGCTAGTGCATATAATGTATATTCTGTTAGTTATTATATGTAAATGATCATAGGACACAATATATGAACATGCATATGGATCTGAATGTAGTTTAGGTTGTAAATTAGGTTATATATATACGTATCTGAATGTAGGTAATTAGGTTGTAAATTAGGTTGTATATATGTATCTGAATGTAGTTACTTAGGTTGTAAATTACAGAGTTACATATATGTTAATAAAGTTACAGAGTTCTGATTTCTGTTCTACTGATTGTGTGAACTGATTGTCTATAATATGTTCTGTTCTACTGATTGTGAAGTGATTTTGGATCAAAAATAATTTTGGGTACAATGATAAAAGACAGCGCTTTTTATTTTGGATCAAAATAATTTTGGATACAAAGATAAAAGACAGCGTTTTTTTAAAAAAATGCCATAAAAAGCTAAAAAGCGCTTTTCATTTCAAATAATTAATTTACAGCGTTTAAAAAAAAAAAACACACACAGATTTTACAGCGCTTTTTTTAAAAAGCGCTGTAAAATGTTGTTGTAAAGCGCTTTAATGGTGCACATTTTACAGCGCTTTCGTGAGAAAGCGCTGTAAAATGTACAACAAAAGCGCTGTAAAATGCACACCCATAATATGAAATTATGGGTGGGCATTTTACAGCGCTTGTTTGAGAAAGCGCTGTAAAATGCAGACCCATAATAAGAAAATTATGGGTGTGCATTTTACAGCGCTTGTGTTAAAAAGCGCTCTAAAAGCAGACCCATAACTCATATAATGGGGTGCATATGACAGCGCTTTTTTGAAGAAGCGCTGTAAAATGTGCATAACAAGCGCGCATTATATTTACATGTTTTATAGCGCTTTTTTAAAAGCGCTGTTGTATCATTTACATCGCTCGATTCCACAGTGCTTATTTTTTTGAAAAAGCGCTGTAAATGGCTTAAAAAAAGCGCTGTAAAATGCGTTTTTTCGCGTAGTGAAGTCACCTTACTCGAACTAATTTTAAATACATTAGTAAAGATAATTCAACTTAGTCAAACACAATTCAATCTCTCTTTCGTGTTTACACCATCAATACTATGGTATACTTTCTAAAAGGATGATCCAAAGAATATATTTAAGATTAGTAGAAAGTATGCTAAGGATGAGATTGTTTTTCATAAGTTTGATCTTTTGCTTCTGTATATCTATTGTATCTTCGAGGATGAGATCATCTCGATGTATAGAAATCATGAAGCTTCAAATATAAGGAGAAGTACAATATATTTGTTAGAGACGTAGATTTACCCATGGATATTGTTTAGAATTGCAAATATACCCTTATATTGTCTTTGTTATAGGAGGACTGAGAGGATGAGTATAGTAGTCCATCCTCGGATCTAATTAGTGGGAGGATGAAGTTTTTCATTAATTCTGATGTGAATTCCGCTTTATTTGGCTTTTCATTTTCCCGACACATTGAAGTGGCTTGCCTTACAAATAAAGGACATCATTTTTTGTACTTTTGTAATTTCACTTATTTTCTCATGTGCGATGATGAATAGAAACCAAAGTTAATTATCGCTTCTATGTTGTTTATCCTCTGAAACTTGTACAAATCCTCTTTGATCAATATTTTTTGCAGTTGGCTTTCCTTTTTATTCAAATTAATTTGTATGTTTCAGCTAAGAATAGCATCATTCTCTCTTAAGAGGACATATTAATATATGTAAAATTTTTATATGATCAAGAATGTAAATGACATGTTTTCTAAAATTTGATAAACTCAATAGTACAAGTTAGATGACAAACAAAATTACAATCTTTGATCTTTAAAACAATTTTGTTATGATTAAAATATTTGAAAGAGATTTTGTCTCAACAGTCTTCCCCTTTTTTATGATAACAAAATTCTTGAGATTATGAATTAGGTGAAAATTTTACATAAGTATCTCATGTTTTAAAAGTATGCTCCTCCTCAACAGAAGCATAATTTTTGTATTCTAGATTTTGAATGAAAATATAAGCTAATTTGATTAATTTTTTAAAAGGGTAGTGACTAAAATTGGTTAAAAAAAAAATGATCATCAAATAAATAGAGGATTGAAAAAAAAGATGTTTCAAGAAGTATCCTCTTAGGCTTCAAGAAGTTGACAATCAGACATTTCAGCTTATAATTTTTCTCCCCTGATATTTGTCACCCATAAAAAAAAATACTAAAAAAAAACAAAACCCATTAGACGTTGAGCTATTTGGATGGAGACAAATCATCCGAATAGAAGGAGGTTGAAGGATAAGGGAGGTTAGGATGAGAAGGTTGAGGCAGATGAACAAAAGGATTATCCTTAAAGAGCAATTGTTGTTATGAGGTGTTTTATAACCCATTCCAAGAGAAGGCCAAAGTTGACCAAAGTCTGTTGAAAATAGTTGAAGCTTGCAAAAAAAAAAAAAAATTGGCTTAATTGCAGTTTTGATCCCCCTATTTTAGCTGAATTGCTAAAGTAGTCCCCCCATTTTATTTCTCCTCAGTTTTGGTCCCCCAAACAGAATTTTAGTTCAAAAAAATTGATGAAATTTCACTTTTTTGCGTTTTTTAAGTTACACCGTGTCTTAAGATCTCGTGGTGCAACAATTATACTTGAAATCTATGATCATAAATGGTGTAGTATGACTTTAAAAAATGACACTTCATCAAATTTTAGGCCAAAATTCTGTTTGGGGACCAAAATTGGGGAGAAATGAAATGGGGGACTACTTTCGTGATTCAGCTAAAATTGGGGGACCAAAATTGCAATTAAGCCAAAAAAAATTTATGCTTTCTTATTTTCTTGAGAATCCTCACTTCCTTGTGAGCTCTTTTTGCTTCCACCCTCTTATCGGACTAGTGTTGGTTTGTTGTTGTGGTATGGAATCAACACTTACACTTTTGTTATAAGATCAAACTCCTTTCTATTGAAAGGAGTTTTCACCACTTTTTGCAAAGAAAGAATAAAGGGACCTAAATCTTCAAATAACTTCAAGAATGTGGAGTTTGCAAGTTTCTCTGTTTGTCCTCTAAGGAACGAATGAGTCAAATAGTGGAGGAGATGTATGAAGAACTTGATTAGTTTAAGCAACATTGCTTACCTTGATGGGAGAAGTAGAGATTTGAGACATTGTATAAGATAGTTGTGCATTTTGATTTGGACTCATGGGCGGATAAGGTGGAAAGAAGGTATGTTGTAGATATTGAGAAGGAGATAAGTGATGTTGGGTGAGTTTAAGATCACAATAAAACACTTCACCATCTTCTATAGGTTGTTGAGCTGTATCATCTAAAGATGTACTCAACATGAGTATTGGTTTTCAGAAATTGCGGTGAAAATTATGTCATGATGAGAAGATGGAGTTTTTTTCGAGATCAAACAAAGGTTGATCTGTGGTAGGATGAGTGCTGACATTCTCATAGGAAAGACGAGTGATAATAGATTTTTGTTTAGGGAGTTTTTTTTTTTGTTTAGTTGTGAAAATCATCTTTTAAGATGTCCTCAACATGAGGATTGGTTACAGAAATTGCGGCAAAAATTATGTCATGATTAGGGGATGGAGTTTTTTTTTCAAGATCAAACAAAGGTTGATCTGTGGTAGGATGAATGCTGACATTCTCATATGGAGGACGAGTGATAATAGATTTTTGTTTATTGAGTTTTTTTGTGTGTAGTTGGGACGATTTCCCTCATTTTCTTTTTGTAACACCCCACTATTTTATTGTGATATTTTAATAGTATAATGATACACTACTATTTTTGTTTGAGTGTTCATATGTGTTATAATTTTCTTCATGTGTGTCTTGTGTGTTTGTCTTAGTAATTGATTTAAATAATTAATATTAACTATATTTAACTTACAAAAAGTTAAATAATGATGATGATAATGATAATGATGATGATGATGATGATGATAATCATAATAATAATAATAATAATAATAATAATAATAATAATAATAATAATAATAATAATAATAATAATAATAATAATAA
>NC_021164.2:29938605-29939747 GCF_000331145.2 Cicer arietinum
TAATAATAATAATAATAATAATAATAATAATAATAATAATAATAATAATAATAATAATAATAATAATAATAATAATAATAATAATAATAATAATAATAATAAACAACAATGGACTAAGTTGATACGTCACTTTTGAGAATAAGCCTGATAACAAAACGTATTACTATATATATATATATATATATAAGTGAGGGAGGTGTGCTTTCCATTCTTGTTGTTCCCTAAGCTGCCGGACTCCATATATGTTACTTATTCCTTAGGAAGAAAAAAAAAGGAAAAGAAAAGAGGATGGTAAAATTGGTAAAATTAACATAAGGCCTCAATCTTCAAAATTAACACTTAACCTTGCAACTGATAAAATTAACATAAGGCCTCAATCTTCAAAAGAAATAGACGAATACCACATATTATCTATTCAATAAGGTGAGTGTGATTTCATAGTTACAAATCATTGTATAAATATTTTTACAAATTGGTCATTATATTTCTTTGGTTTTGTTAAGTTTTGAAATTTTTTAGAATTTTATGTTGAATAAATTGATGAATTGTTTATGAAATTAACATGTACCGTAAAGACTTATTTCTGATAAATTTTTTTTTAAACTATCACCTTTCATATTAGCCTTCATCATATAACTTTTATTTCTTATTTTCTTACTACAAACTCACCACTTTTTATGCATAAAACCCCTACTGAATTTAATTATTATTTCATTATTTTAACCAATATAACAATAAACTTATTGCTATTTCAATTGTTAATAACACGAAATTTGTAACGATTAAATTGAAATGTGTGATAAGTAAACAATTAGTGTGGAATAATGTACATAACCACAGTTTATGCTAATTATCGTGTGAATAATTGTCTGAAAGTACAAAGTAAAACAACATACATCATTCGCTCACAGGCTTTAGTATATCCCCTCTCCTATTTTAAGGTAAACAACATCTACCCTATTTATATATCTTGAATTAATGTACTGCAACTTAAATCTTGTTTTATAGCATAGAGTATAATTTGGCTTCACATCTAAAGGGTTTGGTTTATTTTAATTATAATATAAAATAGAGTGTGGTCAGTGATAAACTATAACTAAATATTATTACTTGTGTGATATATATATATATATATATATATA
>NC_021164.2:29939757-29965710 GCF_000331145.2 Cicer arietinum
TATATATATATATATATATATATATATATATATATGTGTGTGTGTGTGTATATGCTATTAAAAATCAAAACTAAGTATACATATATATACACGTTATACTTAGTTCCTTTTTATCCTATTATAAATAGCAGATAATTAAATATATTTTTGGGTTATATTATAAATAGTAGATAATTTATTTATTTATTTTTCATAAATAATTTATGTATCTACTGGAGCAAGTAATTGGTTTGTATTTGGTTGTTGCGTTATATTTTCTTTCGCGGTGGTTGGTGAAGATGTAACACATTAAATAAGCGGACCGACTTCGTTGGGAAAAATCTTCAACCAAGGTAAGGGGTGAGATGAAATTCAATTTTATGAGTATAATATAACGTGGGATGAACGGGAATGTTGAAATTCCGAGATGTTCATTCGGGGCTTACGTAATAATAATTAATTTGATAACATATGAATGATAATAGTGAGGACTAAAATATAATTTAGAAACCTATAGAATTATTGTGAATTAATTTATATCAAGATTGTGTGTTATCTGATTTTATGAAACCTTATAGTAATTGTTATTGTATGAATGATGTGTATTTGAGTGATCTTGGCCTACTTGATAGAAATTACGATATTACTTGGATGCACCACTTGTTGAGTTCTTATTATGAGCTTTATAGGATTAGACTGTGCATTGTGAGAGGTGTAGGCCAAATATTGAGATTTTATTGTGTGATTGATATGATGAAAAAATAGTCCTCACTCCAAAATCTACAACACCTATCTCATGCTTATTCGACTATCACAACTTGTAACACCCTAAATTTTATAATAAACTTAAATACGATTTTAAATAATTAATTTGATGTTAAAATTATTTTAGAATATATGTTAATAAATTTTGTGACTAATTTTCATTATATGGATATTTTCTATGATGTACTAGTTTGATACATATTATATTAAATGAGCGATATAAATAATAAATATTTTATTATTTTATATACTTTTTTAAAAAATAATAGTATTTTAGTGTAATATTTTGAAGAATAAGATTTTATGCAATTTTATGTGTATATATGCCTACTCAATTAATGTAATAATTTTTGTTGCATTTGACTACAGAGTGATATTTCAATTATTAATAACTATTTTCTATTTTTAGTTATTTATTTTATAAATAATTATCTTGAGATAATACTAATATTGTATTTGATTTTCTTTATTTTTATATAGTTGTTATAGTATGATGATTTTGTACGTATTTATTATGGTTTAGTAATTAATATAAAGTGTTGATGTTATATTTATTTATTTTATAATTTCAAATATTTTCAAACGATGGTAGTAATTTGATGTGAGTATTTGGAAAAATAAGTATAACTATAGTGATTAATTTGAATATGAGAGTTTTGGTTGTTAATATATTTTAAAAGATTAATAATTTTATTTTATAAAATATTAGTTTTGAAATATTATTAATATTTAGTAATTAAATTGTGTTTAAAAAAGTATTAAAAAAAATAGTTTTGGTAATTGTTTGTTTTCTTTTAAATAAATAATTAAAAGGAGTAAAATGTGTTTTATGGGTTCAGCTGATATGCAAGAGTAAACCCTAATTAAATAGTAAAAAAAAATAAAGAATTTAATTGAAAAGTGAAAGAAGGAAATAAACCACAAAGAGAGAGCAGCCGCGTAAAGAAACAGGGCAGCCACAACTTGACTGAAAAGGAAGAATGTAAGACCCATAATTTTAAAGTACCCTTTATGTATTTTTGGTGTATTTTGGATTTTGGCTCGGAGACTTTTATAATCAAAGTTAATGATATTTTGGAGTTTTTATAATCAAAAAGATATTTTGATGCCGATTAGAATTTCTCGTCGATAAATAAATTGAATTAAGTGCGGTGAATCCTTTACGGAGAATTTAATACGTTACGGGTGAAATGGTAATTTAACAAATATCTAGATATTTTGAGATATTTGTTAAGTTATATTTATTATATAGATATGTTTGTTTGGAGGGAAACAGAAAGGAAAACTAGAAGGAAGGAAAAGGAAAAGAAAAGAATATAAAAAGGAAAGAAGGAAAAGGGAAGAAAGGAAAAAACAAAGGAAAGAAAAAGAAAGGAAGGAAAATCCGATTTTCCATCTTCTTCCTCTGCTACCCGCGACCCATTTTTCCCTCCTTCTCCCATTTTCATTTTCGTTGCTTTCTTTTCTTCAAGACTAGTAACCCAAGGTTGGGTGAGCGTTAGAACAAGGATTTCTCGACTCCACTCTTCCTCTTTGATTCGAAAACGAAGAAAAACGGTATTAGAGATTCAAACACAAACCCCTCCGTTTCTTCTAGATCTAAGCTTCATTTTGCAAAGAAGGTTTTGTTTATAGTGATGAATGTTTCGTGGTAAATGAATTTGAATGTCATTGTGTATGATTATGGGTAAATGAAACTTGATGTTTGTTAATTGGTGTGGTTGTTGTGAATTATGGTTTGAATGTGAAAGTATGTTTGAATTTGTTTCTGTGGAATTTGAAAACCATTAGAGTTAAACGAGTATTAAAAATGGGGAATCTTTTAATACCTCGGTTTACTTAATGTGTATTTGAGGAAAATGTTTAAGTTAACTGGGCGTTGAGAATGGGGAATCTCTTAATGTCTCGGTTACTTAACTATCGTTTTTGAAAATCGTTTCGGTAAATGAGTATTAAGAATGGGGAATCTCTTAGTGACTCGTTTACTGAATGTTTTGCGAGAAAATCGTTTAAGTCAAAAGTATATTAAGAATGGGGAATCTCTTAATGACTTATTTAATTAATGTTGTTTGAAAGTCGTTTCGGTAAATGAGTATTAAGAATGGGGAATCTCTTAATGACTTATTTAATTAATGTTGTTTGAAAGTCGTTTCGGTAAATGAGTATTAAGAATGGGGAATCTCTTAATATGACTGTTTGCTTAACGTTTTGTTTTGAAAATCATTAAGTTAAATCGGTATTAAGAACGGGGAATCTCTTAATGACTTATTTATTTAATGTTGTTTGAAATTCGTTTAAGTTAAATGGGTATTAAAAATGGGGAATCTTTTAATATCTGCATTTGCTTAACGATTGTTGTGGATGGAGTCTGTGTATGCTCATGCATTTCATTTTGGTAAATTGTGTTGACCCGTGATAGGTGACACCTTGGTAAACTGTACTGGCCCGTGATAGGTGGTACGTTTACGATTTACGTTTTTAGTAAATTGTGCTGACCCATGATAGGTGGCACCTCGGTAAACAATATTGGTCTGTGATAGGCGGTACGTTTACGATTTACGCTTTTTATTTTAGTAAATCGTGTTGACCCGTGATAGGTGACACCTCGGTAAACTGTACTGACCCGTGATAGGTGGTACGTTTATGATTTACGCATTTTAGTAAATCGTGCTGACCCGTGATAGGTGGCACCTCGATTTGGTCATGCAAAAACTCAGCAGAACTGACCAAATCGATTTGGCAATCGATTGGCTCAGCAAAAGTCCTCATTTTGAGTTAGATAATCGATTTCTCAATTGATTTATCAATGCTTTGGTCAGTTATGTATTACTTGATGGTTGGAGAACTTCATTTTGAGTTCATTGTTAATTGGCAAGCATTATATGAACTTTTAGCATATGGAAAATCCTGTTAAGGTGCATGCTTAGTTGAAAAGTTGTTTTGAGCATTTAAAAACTTAATTGCTATGTGTTAACTGTTATTTTCTGGTTGGTGACCCTTTACAATTATTGTGGAAATCTGGGCTTTGCCCTCAGATGAGAGTCAGGACGGTCCTACCGGTTCGTACCCTACGGACGGGAATGGAGATGGGAGCGCTTGACTGCAGTTACGATAGGAGGATCCCACGGGGCGCGTGGAGATCACTCAGGGTGTATAGTTTTTGGTAGGATGATCAGATTAGGTTGATGTATAGGGACTAGGCGTCCTTCTTTTTGGGTTGGAGTATTTTTATTTTGGAAAACTGTACTTATACTAATATTGTCAGTTTGACATCTTATTTGAATGGGTTCCATGTACCATTTGTTGTTGTGTAAATGTTTTGGATTTATTTATCCTAAGGCATTTCTTTATTTATTTCTCTGTTTTAGTTTAATTACTTTTGAAAAAAAAATATACCATCGCTTTGAAAAGCGGGGTGTTACAAAGAAAATCGGCACCGATGATCCATAATTGTTCCAGAAAACTTTCTCCGTTCTCGTCCAAATTTTAGTATATTATTTTTATTCATTTAGATAGTCAAATAAACATACTTTCTTGTAATTTTAACAGTCCTAATTTCTCCCTAAAATACTCGACTTCTCCGTTTACAGAATTCGTTATTTTGCATTGTTCTTCTTCACCGTAAGTCCGATTTGAGTGAAACCAACGCCAAAACGATCGTGTGAAAAGTGGATATATTATCCACTGATTGGTTTTCTGATTTATGGTCATTTTCCTTAACTGAATTTCGAAATTTAGTTTTTAGAGTATTTTCTCATAATTTATTTTTGACGTTTACCCATAAACTTTCGAGTTAGATCGATTGAAAGACAAAAATTCAAAGAACAAAGATTGTTTGCTCGTGGAATCGTACTCGTGTGTGAAAGCGTCGAAATAAGGTAAGGGGTGGGAAAATGTTTGAATTCATGAGTATAATATATTGTGAGATGAACGGGAAAATTGTATTTTCCAACGATTCATCTGGGGCTCGCTACGTATGGCAGTAGCCATTTGAAGGATAAATTAATTAATGTGCAAATATGACAATTGTGAGATAAGAATATAGAATAGAAATCTTTGTAAGGTGTTGATTGATTTAATTTCTTAAAATGTGTGGTGTTTGATATTATTATGATGTTGAGTGTCGAATTAATTTTATGTATATGTTTGATTAGATAAGTTTATGTGATGTGATGATAAAAGATAGATGTGTTGTGATAATTTTATGCGATGATGATGATGTATGATTAATAATTGTGATTTTATAAATTTGTTATAAGTTTATGTGATGAGGTATGATTGATGATAATGATGCTATAAATTTGTAATGAGTTTATGGAATGATAATGATGTGTGATTTATGATAGTGATGTTATAAATTTGTGATGAAAATATTGAAATAACCCCATAATTGATTAAATAATGGTGATTCCAGTTTTTGGTTGAGATGACGATCTTAATGGAGTATCACAGATCAACTAGAGGAGAAAATATATATTGAGAATTTGTGAAGTGGAGATTATTTTATCATATATAGATAGGGTCTGACAAGTCTAGTGATTCCGGGGAAGTACGACTGAATGATCCTGATTGTGGCAGTCTGATGTTGAGCCTTAAGGCGAGATTGTTAGACCATAAAGGTATTCGAGTGGGAATTCCTAGGTGACTTGGAGGTAGCACTCCAAATGGCGGGAGCTACCATGCAACACACGTTTACCTCGACTGTCGCGTATATGTCTCTCGGATTGAGTTGAGGGGATCTATGAGGACATGGCCAATTTGAATTGTCTGTCCACCGAGATGGTGGCATAGTATCAAGCCTCCTAACCAGGTACTTCAGAGTTAGAATGGTACCACATTGTGAAGTAGAGTCTAAGCTCATGCATAATATTGTATTTTCTTGTGATTGTTTAGTTGTGATTAATATGTATTGTCCATAATCTCACTCCTAGTCTTGACAAACTTTCAACTCGATCACTAAAATGTGTTTTTCTTGGTTATCATCGGTCCCAAAAAGGTTATCATTTTTATTCTCCTATTCTTCGGCGATATCCCATATCCGCTGATGTCACATTTTTTGAGTATGTTACATACTATAAGTCGCTTTCTAATCCTTTGTCGGCAACTATTCTGGTGGACCTACCACAGTCTGTTTTACCTTTTCTTTTACCACTAGAGCCTATTACGTATGTCCCATATCAAACACCTCTAGTGGCCCCTCCTGTTGTCCCACTTGAGACTCCTCTTGTGGATCCTCTAACTGTACAATCTCTTTAGACATACCATCATTGTCAACCACCATCGGTTGTACATGTCCCTACACATGTTCTTGATACCGAGGTCATTCCAAACACTCCTTCGCTGCCACCTTCTTCTTTATTGGATCCAACCCTTGATATCCTTATTGCTATGCGTAAAGATATACGTTCTACTCGTAACCCATCCTCTCATTATACTGATTTGAGTTACCATCATCTTTCTCCTTTGCATTATACTTGTTTGTCTTCCTTGTCTTCTATTTCTATTCCTAAATCTCCAGGTGAAGCTTTACCCCACCAAGAGTGGAGACAAGCAATGATTGACGAGATGTGTGAACTTCAGATTAGTGGTACTTGAGAATTGGTTCCTTTACCATCTAGAAAGTCTTTAGTAGGATGTGGTTGGCTTTATACGGTAAAAGTTGGTCCTGATTGTAAGATTGATCGTTTTAAAGCTCGTTTGGTGGCAAAAGGGTACACTCAAATTTTTGGCCTCGATTACAGTGATACTTTCTCCCTTGTGGCTAAGCAATTAGACTACTCCTCTCTATTGCAGCCATCAGACATTGGTCTCTACACCAACTTGACATTAAAAATGCTTTTTTGCATGGTAACCTTGAAGAAGAAGTGTATATGGAGCAACCATCTAGGTTTGTTGCTCAGGGGAGTCCTCTACCATGGTTTGTCGACTTTAGAGGTCTCTTTATGGTCTTAAAAGGTCTCATCGAGCTTGGTTTGGCAGATTTAGCACAATAGTGCAACAACTTGGTTTGATTCGAAGTGAAGCTGATCATTCTCTTTTCTCTCACCACTCAACCCAAGGGTGCATTTACTTGATTGTCTATGTAGATGATATTCTCATAATTGGTAGTGATCAATAGGGCATACTCTAGTTGAAACAACATTTATCTCATTAGTTTCAAATTAAAGATCTTGGCAAGCTATGCTACTTCTTGGGTATTGAGGTAGCCCAATCTAAGGACGGCTTAGTAATTTCACAAAGGAAATATGCCATGGATATTCTTGAAGAGGCAGGTTTATTGAATGCAAGTCGGTTGACACTCATATGGATCCAAATGTCAAACTTCTACATAGTCATGGGAAACCATTTTCATATTTAAGGAGATACAGAAGATTGGTTGGTAAATTGAACTACCTCACAGTCACCCGTCCAGACATTTCTTTTGCATTCAGTGTGGTAATCCAATTCTTAAACTCTCATTGTCAAGAACACTGGGATGATGTGATACGAATCTTGAAATACATTAAAGGTGCTCCAGGAAAAGGTCTAATTTATGAAAACATATGACATACTCAAATAGTTGGTTATTCATATGCCAATTGGGTAGGCTCACCCATCAGAGGTATCATCACCGTCTTTAGAAAAAGATGAAAATGTCACCTAGGATTTCTTCAGTAAACCAATTAATTTCCTAAAAGTCTAGCGGGAAAACTTGAACATCTGAAGTACACGCCTTATCATCAGCCATTTCAAACCCTGTTTGTATAAGCAGTGTGAAAATGAGTTAAACGTGAATCAAACTTCTCCATCCATTTTGGTGAAAATGGGAATGGAAAATAAAACGAAAGAAACACTAAAAGAAAATCACTCGAAAGGAAAAAACACCGAACAAGTTTGAAATTAAGAAAAAGAGACAAGAACCACAGCAAGCACCAACACAAAACACAGGCACATAAAAGTGTTAACCTATAAAAAGAAATATCCAAAGCCTTGAAGAGAGAATAAGATAGGAAGCTTGAACAATCTCCATTGCAGAAAAACACTTTTGGTGGGAAAGAAACAAAGGTGAGGAAAAAGAAATGGATTTGAAGAAATACCTCATTCTATTTATAACCACAAACCTAAGAAAGGGCACAAATTTAGAAATTATTCATGCAACGTCCCAAAACACTTATTAACAAAATTGAAAGGACGTTTAGGGTAATGATGAATCCCAAGGTTTAGCACGTGGTAGAGGAAGAAGTTGAAACAACGTTGTAGAAAGTCGGCTTTATACACGTACTCATTAACAAAAGGACTCCTCATATTCCAAACTAAGGACATAATGGACAAACCAAATCAAAGTCATACGCAAAAAATTAGTTTTTCGGTTTGAAATCATATAAAAAATTATGACTCCAATTTAACCATGCCACTATCCATATTCAAGTCACCCATTGACTTCGTGACATGGTCGCCTTGGGGGGATCTATTTTGGGATGGACTCCAAGTATCCTCGTTCAAGCCCAATATAAGAATAGGTGATTTTGAATCAACCCATACCAATTGAATGGCATTGGAGAAGCTTCTCGGCACTAGGGAAAACCACTAACAGTGACCAATAGATGTATAAATAAGAAATTTGGTGGTGATAGATATGATAACTCATATTGAGCCTGATGACACTTCATCATATACATAATTTTGACTATTTTTAGTTTTATTTATCTGTGATTATTAGTTAATTTTAGGAGTTAATTGATATAACTTGTTGGTTCTAGTTCTTTGAGTTAATAAAATTTTAATGTTCTTATTTCCTTGATTAAGTAGGGAATTTTTGTATTTTTGCGTCGTTTCTTTGTGTTAGTGCAGCGCTGAATTTTGGTGAGAAATCAACATGATCTTTGTGGAGTATTTTAGTCGTATCTAGAGTTTTAGATGTCCAATTGAAGTCAAACCAATTGCAAATGAAAGCTAAGATCCATAGATACAACTTTCATGAAGACACCGAAACCAAATTCGGATTCAAAAAAGGAAACAAAATCTACTAAACTATAAACACAAGATAATGTGCGCTTGAAGCGCGAAGTCTACACCCGAGGAGCATTTCCACAATAATTTCACATCTTTATTATGTCCAAGCTCGCCCAGAGTGTAAATCCTGCATCTGGGGCGCGTGGCGCACTACTGAATGTATAAAAACATATTTTTCTCACTTTCTATGGATCTTTTTGACAATTGAAAAGTTTGGAGACTTGTGCCCTAGTAAAGAAACTAAAAGACGGTCGTTTCTAACACTATTAGAGCAGTTTTATCAAGAATCATTCATGAATCTTTCTTCTAATTCTGCTACAATCTCTATTTTTTCTATATATGTCATGAGTAACTAAACCTTATTTATTAAGGATGAGAGTAACAAGATGAAACCCTTATTTTTCTAATTTGATTTCTAGTTATATGAATGAGTTTATTTAATAATTTTTCTAATCTATGTGCTAAATGCTTGATCAATTTTATAATGTTCTATGATTTGTATTTTGGAACGAAAGTGGACTTTACGAACGCTTGAGATGAGAAACTCATGATATTGTAGTCTAGGGATAGATGCATGTCATGAAACCAATTAAATTTGTTGCTAAGGAAATGGTTTAAAAAGAGAATTCTTGTACCGTAAAGCTTAATTATAATCATAAATCCACTAAGTAATTAGGGGTTACTTTGGAATTAAAGATTATGTCACTAAGACATTAGGGCTAAAATAATAAAAAAGAATTCGGTAATTATTCAATAAAGGAATTTAGCAACTATGATCAAATTAAGAATGGAGGTTGGATTCGAAGTGAAACTCATCCATGATATTTTTCTTATTATAAAGGATCAATTTTATTATTGTTGTTAATTTTAAATATTATTTCAATCAATTCGTGAACTTTTTTTCTTTCAATTTTAGTAATTAAATACAATTTTATAGTAAAATGAAATCCTTGAGTTCAACACTCGGTACTTCCGTTTTATTATTACTTGCAACGACTTGGTACACTTGTTGAAACGCTATCAGAGCTACCTAATGGCAATCAAACTATGATGATCCTCGTTCAATCCCAATATAAGAATGGATGGTTTTAAATCAACCATACCAATTGAATGGCATTGAAGAAGCTTCTCGAAACTAGGGAAAACCACCATTCAAGGTAGAATCCAGAGTCGTTGTCTACTGTAACTCACCTGGACCTCCAATAGTGACCAAAAGATGTATAAAGAAGAAATTTGGTGGTGGTAGATATGATAACTCATATGGAGCCTGATGACTCTTCATCATATGCATAATTTTGACTGTTTTTAGATTTATTTATATGTGATTATTAGTTAATTTTAAGAGTTTTGATATATCTTATTGATTCTAGTTCTTTGAATTAATAAAATTTTAATGTTCTTATTTCCTTGATTAAGTGGGGATTTTTTGTAGTTTTGCGTCGTTTCTTTGTGTTAGTGCAGCGCTGAATTTTGGTGAGAAATCAACATGATCTATGTGAAGTATTTTAGTCATATCTAGAGTTTTAGAGGTCTAATTGGAGTCAAACCAATTTCAAATGAATGCTAAGATTCATAGATACAACTTTCATACAAACACCGAAACCAAATTCGGATTCAAAAGAGGAGCAAAATTCACTAAACGCTAGAGATAAGATGATGTGTGCTTGAAGCGAGAAGCCTATGCCCGAGGTGCATTTCCACAATAGTTTTACATCTTGATTATGTGCAAGCGCACCCAGAGTGAAAGTCCTACATCTGGGGGGTGTGGCACGTCGGTGAATGTACAAAAACATATTTTTCTCACTTTATATGGATCTTTTTGACAATTGGGAAGTTTGGAGACTTGTGCCATAGTAGACAAACTCAAAGATTTATAGCAGTTTTATCAAAAATTATTCATGAACCTTTCTTCTAATTCTGATATAATCTCTATTTTTTCTATCTATGTCATGAGTAACTAAACCTTATTTGTTAGGGATGAGTGTAACAAGATGAAACCCTTATTTTTCTGATTTGAATTCTAGTTGTATGAATGAGTTTATTGAATTATTTTTCTCATTTATGTGCTTAATGCTTGATCAACTTTAAAATGTTCTACGATTTGTATTTTGAAACGGACGTGGACTTTACGAATGCTTGAGACGAAAAATTCATGATATTGTAGTCTAGGGATAGAAGTAGGTCATGAAACTAATTAAATTTGTTGCAAAGGCAGTGATTTAAAAAGGGAATTCTTGTACCGTAAAACTTAATTCTAATCATAAATCCACTAAGGACTTATGGGTTACTTTGGAATTAAAGGTTCTGTCACTAAGACATTGGGCAAAAATAATAAAAAGAATTTGGTAATTATTCAATAAAGAAATTTAGTAACTAGGATCAAATTAAGAACGAAGGTTGGATTCAAAGTGAAACTCATCCTTGATATTTTTCTTATTATAAATGATCAATTTTATTATTGTTGTTAATTTTAAATATTACTTCAATCAACTCGTGAACTTTGTGTTCAATTCTATATTCTCCAAATCTGTAGTAGCAAGTGGTGTCCTAAAAAAAATAATTTTTTTATAATGAAAATGCTAGGGTGAGGGGATGGTGTCCCACTCTAAGGTAGAGAAGACATTCAAGTTCAATGAAAACTTACAAAAGAATACATTTTTCTCTCTCCAATGGCACTAGTAGGGATCGAATCCGCAACTTGTTGATTCAATACCTGTCTTTTTACCACTAGGATAAACCATTGGAGTTTCAAATCACTCATATTTATCTTTCTTTAATCACTCATATATATTATTTGAATGATTTTGAAATTTACCTTTCTTGAACTTTTTTAGTCTGGACTTATGGAAGGTTAAAATTATGATTAGAGGGTTGGTTTCCCTTTCTACAAATTTTTCAAAAGGTACCAGACATTCATCAATTCAATAATTCAAGATCTTAATTTTTTTTAAGGTAATTGTCATCCATCTCGTGCTCCAATTATTCTCCTTGTTCTCTACAGTTCTCCTCCCTTTAACTAGATTAAATGTAACTCTCATGGGGTTTTTAGAGGCATGCATGATATTTCAACTTGTAGTGGTTCGTTTAGAAAACGGAATGGTGGTTTTTTTTTTTTTTTTCTTCTAATTTGGGTGTCTCCACTACTTTCAAGGCTAAATTGATCGGTTCTATGATTGTTATTTAAAAGCCTTAGAATTGAGTTGGTTTCATTTTTTGTTAGAATATAACTCTCTTTTAACTGTTAAAGCTTTTAGTGACTTTCTTTGGTTTCTTGACGTCTAAGAAACAGATAGATGAAATGCATAAAGATCATTAAATGACTTTCTTTTTTATTATCTCACATTTACAAGGAAAGTAACACTTGTGAAGATAAGCTAACAAATTATGTAATACCCGAATTTTCACATATTTATATGTCACTGCCTATTATTTAAAACATTTTTATGTGTATATACATGCTCTTGGAGTTACTATGATATTTTGCGTCAATTCCTAACCGCCTCTACCTACAGCTTGCGACGGTTAAAACCGTTGCTAAACACAATCAAATTTATTTGTTCCTAAAAAATTGCGACAGTTACCAACCGTCGCTATATTTATTTGGAGGCAGTTTGAACCGTCGCAAACCTATTAATTTAAAATAAAAAAAAATATGATAAAATTTTTGCCTATTTTTTTAATTAAAATATAAAATATTCATAAATATCATCCACATAATTTTGATATATAATTATATAACAATTGTACCTAAATTCAATTTATATAATTTTTTTTCAAAAGAAATAACATTAATTCATACATTGAAGTTAACTGAAATAATAAATAAAGTAATTTAAATATTCAAAACATTAGTGGAGTGACTAAACATACAAAATAACTCCATCAAACATAGAAGTTCATCAAAATATCTAAATAGTCCCTAATGATGTTGTTCCACGATCATCAGGTTGGTGGCTAGACTCAGATGAACGTCTACCATCTATTGGCGATTCTATGTCTCTTGCCTGAAAAAAAAAAGTATTTATTAACCTCAATTTCAGCTAAACTCAGATGAACATCTTCCCAATTTCAGCTTGCTATTGTTCCTGTGCAAACAAATGAAGCAAACTAAATTCCTCTTTGCAACATAAATGTCTAACTTTGCAATTCACTATTACCAACCAAATAAGTAACTTTATAGCTTTGTAACTCGCTATTATCAAAACTAACAATTGTATCTTTGATTTATAAAGTGGTCAATAAGAAATAGTTACAATCACATAACATTTCTATTATTTACACTTACAAATTTTTCCTTGGCCTCGTCATTGACAAATGACCCATCAGACTTTTTATGACAAATTGAATACATTTCACCCCTACTGTATTTTCGACCATCTCTTAGTTCCTACAAGTAAACACATGTAATAAGTACTTGTTCAATTAAGTATGCAATCAATAGTAGATTGAGTGAATCCTATCAACTCATCCCTCTTTCTTGCAAGCGTCTTAGAGCCTAATGTATGAAAGGATCGTTAGCTTTTCTCTATTTGCAGCATTTTTATCAGCTTTCTCCTGCAGTGATAACAAATGACATCAGAAAACTAAGCAATAGAAAACAAATGACAATGTAACAAAAGAATGATTACCATTGTATTTGTCTTACGCTTGTATTGGACAAAAATAGTCCAATGATCTTGATTAATAGAACGTGGATAATTTTGTAGGTTTTCCTCCAAAGAAAGATCCCACTTATAAAATTTCTTAAACAACCTACATCGTTCATCTCGCCATTTCTTTCCAAGGCTCGTAAGGATATACTTTTTGTTGTCTCCATCATCAACAACAAATTTTGACTAGAATAATCATTAAAAAAAAGTTAGTTTACAATCAAAACAATAAATAAAGAATATTCAATTATTTATCATTGATACTTGTATTTTATCCTTAAAAATTTTATTTTTTCTTTTCGATGGAACTAGTTTCCAATTGTCGTACATTATAGGAAAATCCTTAAACTTCCTTGCAATTTCATCCAAAAAACCATCTAATAGACCAATAGCTGATCCTACTGGTTGCCCTGTTGAATTCCATCTAGTTATTATTCTACTAACATTTGGAGGAGCTTCAAGCACGTTTGATACCCTTAAGTGTGTCTTTGAAATATGTCCCGCCTCATCTAACACATAATTCAACCAAATATTTCATATCGCAATCAAGTAAAACAAATAAATTTTATAAATATAATTAGACATTAGATAACATACTAATAACTTCTACATGCCAATATGTAGAATTCCGTTTTTGAGAATTTTCTGGCTCATCTTCTACCATATCTTCAGAGTGAGAGGATGTCTCTTGAAAAATTGTTTCTTTTGTAGTTGGTGGTGTTTTCACTAGAGAAGGATGTGGTTCTATTGTTTGTGCTTCTGGAAATGTTGTTGCTTGAGAAGGTGGTGCTTGAGAAAGTGGTGGATTTGCCGGTTGCACTACAGTTGGTGGTGTTGTCATCGGAGATGGTAGTGGTTCTTTCGGTTGCATTAGTGGCGACGTTGTCACTTGGGTAAGTGGCAGAGTTGTCGTTTGGACTGTTGGTTGTAAACCATGTCTCAGCAGGTGCTTCATTTTGGCTACTTCAAGATCTCCTGGTAGTATAAGTCTCGAGCGACCTTTTGTGAAACGCTAGAATCATTTATTATCCATGTAAATAAATAAAAATCAACACATAATATGAATAAGAAACATCTTATATTGTTAGTATTTTTAGTTATTAATAACCGGTGAGGTTTTTGAAATAGTAGAAGAAGATTTGTGAAGGGATTGAGAGAGATGAGTTAGATTGAGAGCCTCCATCCTTTTTTTTATTCTCTTCCATTGTTTTGCGCCGAATATCCTCATATGATGATTCCATTTTGTTCACAAGATTGAGACTCCAAATACACTTACACTGCAAACATTGATGACAACCAAGTTAGACTGATGCAAATAGCTAAACAAATAGGATTTTCAAAGATGACAATTATAATTATGCCTAACACAAAAACGAACACAATAACAAAATTGAGCACATTAAACAAAACAATAAAAAAAGTAGTAAAAAAATAATACCATATCATAAACAACAAACTAGGATTATTAACAAAATCGTATCAAAATCGTCATATCATAATACCATATCATGATTGTTGTTATCAAAATCGTCATTAAAAGATGAAGTTTCAGGATCATCATCTATAGCCATTCTTTCCAATTGTATATGTGTGGTTTCATTAGAAAAAATTTGTTCCAAATTTTGAGATGGGTATCGTTCAATGGGTGCCATAATTTCATCATCTACACTCATGTCATACAAGTCTCTTGGCTTTAAATGAATAGGTATGCTCAATGATATCTATCAATATCAACATTCCATAGTAAGGCACCCCTCCAAATCTCATTTGGGCATCACTATTGCTTGAGTAACTTCATGTTTAGAACATGCCAAAAACTCCACTATTTTGAGTTTTTAACAAATTGTCTCGTGCCAATGTTTGAAATTTGAATCCATTGACATTAAATGCAATGAACCTTCTAACTTTATCAGAAGGACCTTGAGCAAGACTAACAAGAACATTTTTATCAGATCCACTAATGTTGTCGAGATTGTTGTAAATCTAAATACCATAAAATATACAATTAGTCACATTCTTATTAAAAACCAAAAAAGCAATTCAATCACCAATTTTGTCATGAACACTAACACGATTGCAGAACCAATGAGGAAACTCTCTGTGAACCTTCTTGTCTACCTCGGAAGAACTCCTTACACCACTCCTCATTTGGCTTCAAATAATACTTCTATATTGTCTATTTGGTTATTTCAAATTAGATGTATAGAAGAAGAAAAAAAACTTATTGGTAAATAATACAAATAGAATAAAATTACTTACCTTAGATAGTAGTCAACTATGATGCAGTTTGTTAAAACATGTCTATGAGCCTGTAACTTTTCAGTTGGTGTAAAGGTGAAGTATGAAGATCCACCAATAGATTTTCCAACTCTAGCAAATAATTCGGCTACACGTGAGTCAGTTTGTATCTCATTAATAGGCTCATCATCTACACGACCAAGTTGATTCCATCTAGTCTCAATGTTTTCTAGGTGAACAAAATGTAAGAATCTCTTGTATAAGGTATCCTTCTGCCCACTACTAGAAAAACAGGATTTAGCGTCGGCCAAAAGCCGACGCTAGTGGTGATTTAGCGTCGGTGTCGGGCCTAGGCTAAAACAGTCGAAGCTAATGACTAGCGTCCATCCGACACTATATTAGCGTCGGTCAGGCCTACACTACTTATAAAATTGAAACATCCGACGCTAAAAAGTCAATTGTCACGTCAGCTGGGCGAAAAATGGTTGCGTCGGATGGCCGATGCTAAAGTTAGAATAAAATTTATAATGTAGCGTCAGAGTGGCCGACGCCAAGTTGTGTTTGTACTTCCTCAAAAAAAATTTAAATGTTTCCTGATAAATGGAATAAATTAATAACGTAACATATGATCAAATTTCTAATATAAAGAATTTGCATAAAGAATTTACATAAATAAAGAACATACATAAGTAGATTATGTGCGACTATCAACCTAAGCGCCATTTTTCCTCTTGTGGGTTGTCAAAAATAACTCATCTGGAAGTAAATCTCTTTGAAGGTTATTGCTCTACAAATAAAATCAAGATTATTGGATTACAACTCAAAATTAGATACCATAACATTAAATTGTATTAATTTTAGGTAAATGTAAATTTAATACATACGAGCTCAATTGCAACATCAATATGAGCCTTGCGGCCTGAGGTGTGGGCAACCCCGCCTCTTGCTGAAGCTCGATTGGTCTTATTTTGGTTGGAGATGTTCTTGAATGATGTACCTTCCCAATATGCTTGAAGACCAGTCCAAGCTTTCTCACCTATCCAACTGGGTCGAGTCCCTTTTTTCCTCGCCTTTGTAAGCATATCTGATAATCTTTTAGCGGTCTTTTGTTCAAACAGACGTTTCACAATATCATTATGACAAGAATCCCACGACACCTTCTCTTGGGAATAAAAAAAAGTATATATGTACTAACTACTATCAACAAAACAGATAACACAATTCTCCCTATATATGCTAGAAAAATGAATTGAACATATAATTATATTCGAAGGCTTACCGCAAACTTTTCAAACCAATTTTGTCTAATTATGTCAGTAGTTGCACTCCAACCATATATAGGCTCACGAAATTGTTTTTGTATGGCATACCTAATGGCATCTGCAACTGAGTTTCTAGGAGTGAGTCTGCATTAATGTATTGAAGAAATAAAGTATTAAGTAAATAATATGTGTCTATACTTATGCTTCTAGTATTAATAAAATAAACAATTGTTGTAACTTACCCTTTACCATAAGGTCGTATAATGACTTTTCCATTATCATCTCTCACAGGCACGATAGGAGGAACGTTCCGTTGACCCACCTCCTCATCTTCTTGGATGTGGTCTCCAATTTCCACCCTATCCTCATGATCATCGGAAGTTTGTTCCATATTCTTCTCTACCAAAGTCTCATGTGGGGAATGTTGTGAAGAGGCACCCATGGTATGAAGACTTAAACCTGGAGTCGGCATAAAGACAAATACCTCAGGGGTTGAGGCATGGATGGGAGATGGTGTCGGGTGGGATGGTGGTGTTATAGTATCAGCAGGTGCTACAATCTTAGTCGATGTTGGAGGCTGAGACGGGGCTGGAGACGAACCATGAAGTGGCCTAGTAGTAGACAAGTTGCGACGTATGACATCCTGTTGCTCATTAAGTTTACTCGGTCGCAACATCTTTGGTTTACCCCTAGTAAGATGGGCCTTTCCTTTATCACAACCACCTTTGTTAGTCATTTGTTGTCATAAAGTAAAAAAGAGTAAATAAAAAATGTCACTTAAGTACTAAATGAACAGTGCAATACAAAATACATAATACAATTTATCAAAATACAAGTTGCTTAAGTAGACAATTTATCAAAATACATAATACAATTTATCGAAATACAAAATACACAAAGTAAACAATTTATTAGAATCATCAAGGTGCTGAAGTACAAAATGAACAGTGCAATACCAAATACATAAAATAAACTCTAATATTTTGCAATACAAAATACTATTGTAATATGTTCGATCACTATCCTTTCTCGCTTCACTATAATCTTCAATCAAAAATCTCTTCGAACACATCAACTTGTGAGTTGTCACGTAAACAAGATACTGATTCTATTTCTGCAATTGGTAGAACATGTGACATCCCATCCCTTGGTTTTGTGGTAATTGTCGCACACCATCCACGCTTATCTCTACACATTTCTGGATAGGGGACATAATACACTTGTCTTGCTTTTTGCACCAAGATGAAAGGATCATAAAGACGATAACATTTATCCATCTTAATATCAACAATTTGATATTGTGGATGAATCTTTGTACCCCTATTTTTGTTGGGTCAAACCATTCACAATAAAATAATGCAACCTTGTCCTTCAGACCAAAGTAATCTAGTTCTATGATATAGTTGATCGTGTGATAGTAATCATCTTCTCCTCCTTCAGTAAGACCCCTTACATGCACCCCACTATTGATTGTATTTTTATTAATGCTTTAGGCCTTAGTGTGAAACGTGTACCCGTTAACAAAGTAAATGTTCCAAGATATTGCCATTGATGAAGGACCACGAGATAGTGCTATTATGTCTTTGTTGGTCACTTTATTTGCCTCGTTATTTACATATGTTTTCATCCATATGGGAAACTCTGCATGTATACATCTAGATGCGTCTTCTTCATTGATTGAGTGATTCTCCAAGAATATGTTGTCAACAATCACATAGTTCATAAGTAAATACGTATTATGGTTTGCATCAATATAATTTTCCATGCATTATGATGAACATTTACTCAAGATATGGTTTTATTTCATCACAATTAATCAAGACGTGTACTTGAGCAGATTTCCATTCGTTATCTGTTAGATAATGTGTTCCAGACTTCCCACTAGGTCGACCTCGTTTCAGCAAGATGGATAGTGAAGGTTGGAGATCATCACATTCTAAATGACAATTATTACTTAAATTTGTGGTTGGCAACAAATTGAATGACTTGAAATAATGAGAACAAAAATAAGTTGTCTCGTGTTGTATATAACCGGCGCATATGGAGCCTTCAACCCTAGCTTTGTTTGTCACTGCCCGCTTTGAGACTCCCATACATTTGCACATTTAATCATTAAATGTCTATTAAGTAAGTTATAATAAACATGTAATCTGTTTAAAAATCAACCACAAAAGTTACCTTTCAAATGGATACATCCACCGATGATGTACTGGACCACCTAACATTGCTTCATTGGCAAGATGGATTGGAAGATGCTCAATTGAACCGAAGAAACCTGGTGGAAAAATCCTTTCTAACTTGCATATGATAATTGGAATGTTATCATTCAACTTAACTAAGTCGTCCAACCTCAATGTATTGCAACAAAGATCCTTGAAGAATTGACTTAGCTCATTTAATGGTTTCCAAACAAATTCTGGCAAGGAATGAAATGCAATTGGGAGTAAACATTCCATGAAGACATGACAGTCATGGCTCTTCATCCCATGTATCGTACCCGTCTCAACATCGGCACACCTAGAAAGCTTTGAAGCATAGCCATAAGGCATTCTCAATTCCTTAATCCATTTACAAACCATCTTGGCATCTGATGATGTCAAAGTGTAATTTGCCTTTGGTTTACCCATCTTTCCGTTAAGTAAGACATACATCTCCAAGTCCCCGCGAAAGCATAGTAAAGACAAGTATTTTCTCGCCTTTTCACTATCCTTTGTTTTACCTTTAATATTCATAGCAATGTTAAATATATTATCGAATACATTTTTCTCTATGTGCATCACATCGAGGTTGTGCCTTAACAAGTTATCCTTCCAATATGGAAGATCCTTCCAATATGGAGGTCGTTTTCCCGGCTTCAACATGCGGGTCGTTTTCTCGGCTTCGGGTGCGAGTCGTTTTCCCGGCTTCAACATGCGGGTCGTTTTCTCGGCTTCTGGGTGCGATTCGTTTTCCCGGCTTCAACATGCAGGTCGTTTTTTCGGCTTCGGGTGCGAGTTGTTTTCCCGACTTCAACATGCGGGTCGTTTTCTCGGCTTTAAATTTACAAAATTTCATGAATGAATGAATGAATGAATATGTCGGTTTTTATTAATATTTTTATTGGACACGACCATTCAAATCATGAATGAAAGAAAGCACTTATACTTTTTTTTTTGAACATGATATCTTTGATCTCCTTTTTTTTTGTCGTCTTTTATTTTCTTTTTCTTCCATTCTTTCTTTTTTCTTTTTTTCTTTTTTAATATTGTGATGTGACGTTGGATCTCATGTTGTTGTCTGCCTTGTACTGTAAACAACCTATACTATATTTGATTTTATTGCAATTCATTGTATCGAGGTATGGAATATGTTTTACTTTCCAATACATGATAATCATAAGATGCATTCAGGAAAAAGAGTTAAATTATAAAGGTAATAACAGTATATATGAATATATTGAAATAAAAAAAGAATATACATAAGATAAAACAAAAGAAATGGGTGGAAGACCCGACTTGGTTGCTAGTAATTCAATGGTAAAGAAAAAAAAGAATATACATAAGATAAAACAAAAGAAATGGGTGGAAGACCCGACTTGGTTGCTAGTAATTCAATGGTAAAGAAAAAAAAGAATATACATAAGATAAAACAAAAGAAATGGGTGAGAGACCCAACTTGATTACTAGTAATTCCAAGGTAGACTGTACTAACTTCTCATGCGATAATTCGATCCATATTGTTCATTTTGTCTTTTCGAGTATATATTCTTTGTTTTTGTTTTTCTTCTTCTCTCAGGTCGCCCTTTTGGGTTTTTAACCTAACAGATATTTTTGTGCACCCTAATTTTTGTCCAGGTTGCCCTTTCAGGTTTTCAACCTAGCGGTTTTTTTTTTTTTTTTTTTTTTTTTTTTTTTTTTTTCTTTTTTGTCGCCCTTTCAGGTTTTCAACCTAGCGGGTATATTTTTTGTACTCTAATTTTTGCCTAGGTTGCCTTTTCAGGTTTTCAACCTAACGGGTATTCATTATTTAAGCATAATACTTTTTTACGGCGTCTGAGTTTACAGGAAGAGCTAAATCTTTTCCATCCATATTCGTAAGTGTACCCTAATTTTTGCCTAGGTTGCCTTTTCAGGTTTTCAACCTAACGGGTATTCATTATTTAAGCATAATACTTTTTTACGGCGTCTGAGTTTACAGGAAGAGCTAAATCTTTTCCATGCATATTCGTAAGGATCAAAGCTCCACCTGAGAAAGCTTTCTTCACGACGTATGGTTCCTCATAGTTAGGAGTTCATTTCCCACGATAATCCTTTTGAATGGGTAAGATTTTTTTCAGCACCAGGTCACCTTCCTGGAATTCTCGAGGACGTATTTTTTTCTCATACGCTTTCTTCAGTCTTTTCTGATATAATTGCCCATGACATAAGGCCGCCAACCTTTTTTCTTCAATCAAATTCAATTGATCAAAACGCGTTTGTATCCATTCTGACTCGTCTAGTTTAGCTTCCATTAATACTCTGAGCGAGGGGATTTCTACTTCAATAGGTAGCACAACCTCCATCCCATATACTAAGGAAAAAGGGGTTTCCTCAGTTGAAGTGCGTACCGAAGTACGATACCCATGTAGTGCAAATGGCAACATCTCATGTCAATCTTTGTATGTTATAACCATTTTCTGAATAATTTTTTTTATGTTTTTATTTGCTGCTTCAACTGCACCATTCATTTTTGGTATGTACGGGGACAAATTGTGGTGTTGAATTTTAAAGGTGGCACACAATTCATCCATCATTTTGTTATTTAGATTTGTGGCATTGTCAGTAATGATCTTGCTTGGTAGACCATAACGACATATTAATTCCCTTTTTATAAATTTGACTACCACATTTTTTGTTACATTGGCGTATGAAGCTGTCTCTACCCATTTGGTAAAGTAATCAATTGCCACCAAGATGAAACGATGTCCATTTGATGCTTTCGGTTCGATCATTCTGATGACATCTATGCCCCACATTGAGAACGACCAGGGCGCTGAAAGGGTGTTCAGGGGCACTGGTGGGGCGTGGATATTATCAGCATATATTTGACACTTATAACATTTCTTTACATAATTATAACAATCTTTTTCTAGGGTGAGCCAATAATATCCGACCTGAAGAATCTTTCTAGATCTAGACATGGCGTGTCCATTCATATGGATCCCATAAGAGCCATCGTGGATATCTTGTAGAATTTCCTTCGCCTCATTAACATCAACACATCTGAGGAGTACCATATCGTGATTCCTCTTATACAAAATATTTTCGTTCACAAAAAAGCTCGCGGATAACCGTCTCAAAGTTCTTTTCTCATTCTCCGATATTCCGGGAGGATATTCTCTATTTATAAGATAATTTTTGATGTCGTGATACCACGGTTTTCCGTCAGTTTCTTCTTCCATGACATGGCAGTAGGCTGGATAATCTCGACTCTCCATTTTAATTGATGGGATTTCATCGTTTCGATTTATTTGGAACATAGATGATAAAGTAGCCAAAGCATCAGCCAATTGATTGTCTTCTCGAGGGACATGGTGAAACGTGATTTTGTCAAATTCTAAAGACAATTCTTTTATGTAGGTAAAATAAGGTATTAACTTCTTATCTCGAGTTTCCCATTCTTGGTTAAGCTGATTAATGACTAGGGCTGAATCTCCATATACTCCTAGACCTTTTGCTTTTGATTCCAAAGCCGCCAAAACTCCCATGGCGCAAGCTTCATATTCTGCCATATTATTGGTACAATCAAAACACAATCGCGCTGTGATAGGTATGAACGTTTTTTTTGGAGATATTGAAACAACCCCAATCCCATGCCCCATTATGTTTGAGGCCCCGTCGAACAACAAGGACCATTTTCCACCATCATATTCTTCAGACAAAACCATGATACTTTCGTCTGGGAATTCACATTGCATTGATTTATAATCATCAACAGGTTGATTAGCTAGATAATCTGCTAAGGCACTCCCTTTGATGGCTTTCTGAGTAACATATGTAATATCATATTCTGATAACATCACCTGCCATCGAGCAATTCGCCCTGTGAGAGCGGGCTTTTCAAAAATGTACTTGATTGGATCCATTTTGGATATCAAATAAGTTGTATGGCAAAGCATGTATTGCCTCAAGCGATGAGCCGCCCAGGCTAAGGCACAACAAGTACGTTCTAACATTGTATATCTTGTTTCAACATCTGTAAATTTTTTACTTAGATAATAAATGGCATGCTCCTTTTTTCCTGTTTCATCATGTTGGCCCAGTACGCATCCCATGGCCCCGTCGAGGACTGTAAGATACATAATCAAGGGTCGGCCCAGAACTGGTGGGGCTAGAATTGGAGGATTTTGCAAATACTGTCGGATTTTTTCAAATGCCTTTTGACATTCTTGGTTCCACACAACTGTTTGAATTTTCCGTAAAAGTTTAAATATCGGTTCACAAGTAGCAGTTAGTTGTGATATAAATCTTGAAATATAATTTAGTCTCCCAAGAAAACCGCGAACTTCTTTTTCTGTACTCGGGGGAGGCATTTCTGCAATGGCTCGAATCTTATCGGGATCAACCTCTATTCCTCTCTGACTAACCAAAAATCCCAATATTTTGCCCGATCTCACCCCAAAAGTGCCATTGGAGGGGTTGAGCTTTAGCTTAAACTTTCTAAGTCTTTTGAAGAGTTTCTTTAGATCAATAATATGTTCTTCTTCTGTTTGTGACTTAGCGATCATGTCGTCTACATAAACTTCGACCTCTTTATGTATCATGTCATGGAATAGGGTTACCATAGCTCTTTGGTAGGTCGCTCCAGCGTTCTTCAGACCAAAAGGCATTACTTTGTAACAAAATGTTCCCCAAGGAGTGATGAAAGTCGTTTTTTTCCATATCTTCAGCTTAATTTGATTATACCCAGAGAAACCATCCATAAAAGAGAAGAGTGAATGGTGAGCTGTATTATCAACCAAAATATCGATGTGAGGTAACGGGAAATCATCTTTGGGACTAGCTTTATTAAGGTCCCTATAATCGACACACATTCGTACTTTGCCATCCTTTTTTGGCACTGGTACAATATTGGCTATCCATTGGGGATAATTTGCCACAGCGAGGAATCCTGCGTCAAATTGTTTTTGTATTTCTTCCCTAATTTTTAATGACATATCAGGCTTCATTCGCCTTAATTTTTGTTTCACCGGAGAATAATCGGGTTTTAAGGGCAATTTATGCTCCACTATGCTAGTATCCAATCCAGGCATATCCTGATATGACCAGGCAAAAACATCTTTGTATTCATGTAAGAGTCGGATTAGTTTGTGATATACTTCTTTCTTTAAGATGGTGCCAACCTTAATTTCTTTCCTTCCTTCTTCAGTCCCTAGATTAACAATTTCTATCGGTTCCTCAAAGGGCATGATACCCTGGGTTTCACGTTCTACCGCTCTTAACAAATCTAGAGGGGGTTCGTAATCTTCTTCATTATCTTTTTCTGTTTGACTAACAAGATGGTTAAGATTATGCAACGAGATCTTAGTACAGTCGTCTGTGAATGAACTATTCCCAAATCTGCAGGATTCAAGGCTAGGATAAGGAGAAAGAAGGAGAAGAGAAAAAAAAATTAAAAAAAAAAATGGCGAATGAATATAAACATATGAAAGTGATAAGAAAGAACAATAGGAAAACAAAATGAGAATGCATTTATTGAAATTCAAAGTATTGGAAAAACAACATTGTATCCATCCTAAATATAATGAAACATCTTAAGGTCTTAGTAACAGTAATAATGCTTTTAGAATTACATTGGAATTGCATTAAATATCATAGGTGACTTGACTACTTTCCAATTCCTGATTTCTGCCCCTACACCACACGGGCGAATCCAATTAGCATCCCCATCAAACATGTCATCTTCAGCTGCCGCAATATGGATTTCACTTGTTGGTCTTGCACTTTGGAAACTCCGTCGGATGTCACAGATGGGAATCCTTTCGATTCTTGGCTCTCGATTTTCAATTCGAGCTAGTCTTTTTTCTTTTTTCTCTTTGACTAATCTTCGTTTGTCATCCCTGGTGGGTTTGTAACCTAAACCCCACTTATCTCTATTTTCAGGAAGTTCCACCGGTTCTCTAAGCCCTTCTTCATCCTTCCCCAACCCGTGCCATGGATGGTGTCCTCTGCTCAACACGAACTTAGCCACCATAATAGCAGTGTTTGACATATGTGGTTCTATAGGTGTCGTCTCTACATAAGCGGTGTCCACGATTTCTATTGTTTGGAATGCAGTTTCTAGAGCGTCTTCTGTCGTCTCAATATAAGGCGTGGTGGACAAATTACTCACCAACAAGTCTCCTTCTCCCGACACGATTACCAATTGGTCATTTACCATATACTTCAGCTTTTGGTGTAAGGTTGACGGCACTACGCTGGCAGAATGGATCCATGGCCTACCCAATAAGCAACTATAAGCGGGTACAATATCCATCACGTGAAACGTGATTTCAAATATGACCGGGCCTATTTGAACTGGGAGATCGATTTCCCCCATTACTTCTCTGCGACTCCCGTCGAAAGCTCTAACAACCATGGGACTTGGTCTAATATATGTACCATCACAAGGTAGTTTTGCTAATGTTGATTTTGATATGACATTCAGCGAGGAGCCATTGTCAATGAGGACTCTTGACATTATATGGTCGAGGCACATTACTGATATGTGTAGTGCTTTATTATGCTCTCTCCCTTCGGTCGACAACTCATCATCTGTGAAAGGTAGGTGATTGTTGGCTGTGATGTTATTTATGATGCCTCCAAATTTGTCAACAGTGATGTCGTGAGTGACATGAGCCTCATTTAGTATTTTCATCAATAGCTTTCGGTGGGACTCAGAATTCATCAATAGGGATAACAATGAAATCCTTGTAGGAGTATGGTTGAGTTGGTCAACTATTTTGTATTCACTCTGTTTGATGATTTGGAGAAATTCCTGAGCTTTTTCATTAGAAACCTCATTTTCTACTTTCTCCTTTTCAACTTTCTTTTCCTCTTTATTTGTGTATG
>NC_021164.2:29966501-29967106 GCF_000331145.2 Cicer arietinum
CTTTTTCTTATTCGCACCTGCGGGCAACTTTTTTGTGTTATTTAATCCGGTATAGCCGGAAGCAATCTTTCCGCTTTTCAATCCCATTTCTACTCTTTCACCTATGATGACGAGATCTGAAAAATTTGATGAAACGCTTCCTATCATTTTGTCATAAAACGGAGGTTGAAGAGTGTTTATGAACATGGTCATCATTTCTTTTTCAGATAGGGGGGTTCAACCTGGGAAGCTAGTTCTCTCCATCGTTGGGCATATTCCTTGAATGTTTCATTGCCTCGTTTTGTCATATTTTGCAGCTGGATACTATCAGAAGCCATGTCGAGATTATATTTGTAGTGTTTCAAAAAGGCATCCACCAGCTGGATTAGCAGTTTTTCGTCATGGGCGCAAAAACCCATTTTTCGACAATACATAATAAGATGGTTTTTGGGGCATGTAGTTCCCTTGTATTTGTTGAATTCAGGCAATTTGAATTTCGGAGATATTATAACATCAGAAACAAGGCATAGGTATGAAGCATCAAATCCATAATTGTTTCCCCCTTCGACAACTCTCAAGCGTTCTTCCAAGGCTTGCCATTTTTCTTGGGATTGATTGCTCTCGAG
>NC_021164.2:29968224-29970810 GCF_000331145.2 Cicer arietinum
TAAGACCTTCAATCACTGCATCATCCCTTTCTTGACGTCTGAGTCTTAACTCTTCATTCGCACCCCGCAAACAGATTCGAGTTCTCTCCTTGCTTTCTTCTTCCTCTCTTGCTCTTTTTTGTACTTTCTCAAGGATAAGGGATTGTTGGGTATTCTTATACTCCATATCTCTATAAGCTTGGTGAGCCATCTCCAATTCTTTATGTAATTTTTCAATTTCTTGTCCTTTGAGAGCTAAGTCGACTTCTAAATCTTCAGTACTAAAAAAAGATTTTGTTGTTACTACCTCGGGAGTAATGATGGTGCTGTGAAAAGGCAACTTGACCTCTAATGCCCTCCTTTTCACCCAATTATGATATTCCTCTCCTATACCACAACTTCTAGGCCCTAATTCTTGTCCTCTTCTAACAACATCTTCCCAAGACTTACGTATTCTTCTCAACAAGCTAGCATCATAACCATCTCGTCCATGAATAACAAAAGATTTTGTAACATCCATTATTGGGGGTTTTGTCATAGGATAACCCAATTGTCTCAATGAAACATAGGGACTATAATTTATACACCATTTGGTTCCCATGAGGGGAACATCTACAAAAACACCGCATCTACAAATCACTTCATTTATATCTTGACTCTGGGAGTAACATTGAATCGTTCTTTCGTTGAGATTTGCTAGAACGTTGGCCCATTCCTTTTTGCTCTTAGTTTTTAATTGACGCATGTCTTGAAAAATATGTTTGACAAACCAAAAATAGAGTATTGGCGAGCAACAATGGATTAGGCCCCCCTCTTTCTCATGACGGAAGTCGAGCGTGCAATAAACGTCAGCCAAAACTGCCGGTACTGGATTCTCCCCTCTATGCTTGTAAGCCAAAAAGACGTCTATCGCCATGAAATCCACAAAATCCTTAATAGTTGGAAATAAAACAATTCCATATATAATTAAGGCCAGCACATCCATGAAGGTGTCCCATTTTCCATCTCTTGCTAAGTTTACTGCTTTCTCCTCAAGATATTTTATTGGAAATCCAATCAAATTATCTTTGTTGGTTCTATTGTCTTCTATTTCCTTTATAGGGATATCAAACGTTTCAGCAATTGTTTTCAGTGAGGGATAGTGTTCCATGTATTGGTAAGGTTTACTCCCCTTCATCGGATATCCCATTATTCGTTCGAACTCTTCCAACGTTGGAGCCAACTGAAAGTCCTTAAAAGTGAAACACCTAAAAGGAGGATCATAGAATTGGGCCAACGCCGTAAGGGCATCCACTTGTACATTAACTTCAAGTAAATCAAGAATCTTACCGAATTTCCCCATAAAGATTACACGTTGTACTTGCTTCAACTTCCGAGCAAGATTCTTAATGTTGTTCACATCAGGTTTAAGAACTCTCAATGGCAAGGTCTTTCTTAATGGAGTAATATTTGAGCCACCATTTGATCCCATATTTCCTGCGGTCAAAGTTATTCACAACAAACCTTAATTTTGATGGTTTTGAAAATGATGAGATAATGATTTTTCAAAAGTAACCATGATAAAAACTATGATGCAAACAAACAAAAAAATGATGATGAGGAAGAGAAAGAAAAACTTGGGTATACTAGCGGGTAGTGAACATGCGATTTATACCATTTTTCCATGTGAACCTTTACTAAGGGTAGCTCTATAGTTCTAAATTGGTTCCTAGAGCACACAACTCAGTTCCAAAATATTAAACCAATTAATAGGTAAACTATTAAAATGGAAATATTATAGAAAAGGTCAACTCTAGGTGAGACTTTCATGACAACCAAACAAGATGTACATCCAGAAGATTATCATTACACAGTCTCGAACTTATCTTAGGTTGCACTCAGCCCAGGTATAGAGCCCACTCAAAAGTGTGTGAATCGTGTTAGGGTGTATAGAAAAATAAATAAAATAAAAAAATAATCACAATAAAAATAAATTGACAAAATACATATAATTATATCAACAATATGAAAGAAAAATAAAACAATAGGGGTAATATAAATAAAATAATAAATAATAAAATAACTATATATAATTAATTAGATTGGACTTGACTGTCAAATTGTCCCCAGCAGAGTCGCCAGCTGTCGCGTCCGGTTTGTCCGCGAAAAAAAAGAGTCGCCACCAATTTTATTTTTATTAAAGGAAAAATTGGATAAAACCTAAAATAATATTTTTGAATCAAAAATTTGGATTCGGGAGTCGATTACGAGTAGGGAAGTATTATCGCCCTACAACGTCCGTTAAAACGGTTACCCTATAATTAATTATATACAAACTATTTATTTATCTATTTATTTATTTTTACCCCAAAAAAAATAATAAAAAATTTAACTATTTACATTTAAAAGAAAAAAATATTTGTTTTATTAATTTGGTTTGACAAGGGGAAGACCTTGCTCCTACGTATCCTCAGGTGCAATAGGGAAATCAAAACACACGTAGTTCTTGGGTAGAAAATATTTATGTGTTGACCGATTTTACTATTATTTTTATTTATATATGTATCAAAAAATAAAAATAAAAACGTAATAATAGTAATAATGATGATAATAATAATAATAATAATA
>NC_021164.2:29971378-30017052 GCF_000331145.2 Cicer arietinum
CCCTTTTGTCTTCTTGTGGCCGACTATTTATAGACTTTTGGGTATAGATTTCACAAGACAAAAGAATAATTGTCAATTGATTACCATTAATCTATTTTTGTTGGTTTCTTTTCTTTTAATTGGCCACAATTATACCGATTCTTATTGTTATTGATTCATTTCTTCGGTTTTCTTTTCTATTCAATTGATCACCATTATTATGATTTTTATGACCATCAATCAATTTCTTTTCGGTTTTTTTTTCATTTATTTTGATCATCATTGCATCGATTTTTATGACCATCAATTCATTTCTTTTCCATTTCCTTTATTTTTATTTCCTATTATTACTTTTATATTTAAGAAAATAGTCTGAACAAGAATTAGAGGCAAACAAGAACCGAAAACACTTGTGATTGTTAAAAGCTTATATCCCTACTTATTTATTTTTATTTTTATATTTCTTCACATATATTTATATATTTATTATTATTATTATTATTTCCTTTTTTAATAAAAAGTAAAAATCGGACAAAATTAGGTGTCAACAACAATCAAACCAAGAATTCTTACCGCCATATTTCAAAGTGAAAGCTTTTGTGTCTTCCATACAATGAGGACATGCCAACTTACCTTATGTTCCCCATCTAGATAACATACTATATGCAGGAAAATCATTAATTGTCCACATCAAGCATGCTTTTATGATGAAGTTTTGTTTTGTGGATATATCATAGGTCAAAATGTCGTTGGACCACAATCGTTGCAAATCATCAATCAATGGTTGCAAGTAGACATCTATATTTTGTTTGGGATTAGAAGGTCTAGGTATGAGACAAGTCAAAAATAAGTATGGTTCGGTCATGCACATTTCAGGGGGAAGATTGTATGGAGTGAGTATAATTGGCCAACATGAGTATGAAGAAAGCAAATGCTTGAATATAAGGAGTAAGTCCACCCGAACATAGACCCAACCTTACATTTTTGGGGTCACTAGCAAAGTCAGGATATACATCGTCAAAATGTTTCCACGCTTTTCCATCAGACGGATGGCGAAGGACGTTTGAACTCTTTTTATTCTTGTGATGCCATCTCATTTCAGCTGTAGACTCTGTTGATGCATACAATCTTTGTAATCTAGGAATGATAGGGAAATAAAACATCCTTTTTGCTGGAACGTCTTTGTATTTTCCCATACCAGTCCTACGTGGAATGAACCTAGGAGAATGACAAATTTTGCACTCAGATAACTTTTTATCATTCTTGTAATATAACATACATCTTTTCTTACAACAGTCAATCTTTTCAACCTTCAACCCTAACTTTGAAACCAATTGTGTTGCTTGGTAATAGTTATCGGGCAAGCATGTTGGCACTGGACATACACTTTTAAGCATTTTTATAACAAAATCTATACCTTTTTGTGGAACATGCCAATTAGACCTAATTGCCAGAAGTTGAACACATATTGATAACATTAATGGGTAGCCCCCTCGTAGATGGGCTTGTTGGTGGATATCAACTTGTCATAAAACCATTTTGCATCTTCGTTAGGCAACTCATCCTCAGCAAATGTCTAATTTCCCATGTTAGTGTTCACATCAAGGACATCTCGATAAGGCCTAAAAGCATCAAAAACCATTTCATCCATTGCATTAAATTGGTCGTCATGATGCACAATCCTACTACTAGTCGAACCACCCCTTGTTTCAACCATTGCCTTCACTTCTCCGTGTTCAGTCCAAATCCAATAGTTTGGTTGTAATCCATCCCGGTACAAGTGAAGTCTAACAGTAGTTGCTGCAGATATCTTCATACACTTGCATTTTATACACGTACACCTTATCCCTCCCTCAGATATACAAATTGGTTGTTTCAAAGCCCTCTTCACAAAATCTTTAACACCACTAACACACTCGTCTTTCAATCCACGTCTATTTTCATGTACCCTATTGTACATCCAACTACGATCCATTTACTATAAGACCAAAACTTAACTTGTCAATCACTAAATAAGTTTTAAAAATTATAGAGATAAATAAACTCATGAACCTAACAATTTTATGCAATATATATGAGTCATATAGAATAAATTCCAACATAGCAGAGATTAATATTCAAACAGTAACAGAATTTCCAATTTATATCATGGCACTGCATAACAATGCAACTAACTAATTAGTTAGATAATTAGATTGAAAACAAAGTATAATCAAATGAAATCAGGAGCAATTTAAACAAAGTATATGGAGGTTTTCCAAACTAGCCTTAGATTGCACTTGAACATCAGATTTTTGTATAAGAGCAATTTAAACAAAGTATAAGGAGGTTTTTCAAACTTGCATTGAACATCAGATTTTAGTATAGGAGCAATTTAAACAAAGTATAGGGAGGTTTTTCAAACTCTCATTGAACATCAGATTTTAGTTTAGTTAGATTGCACTTTTACAGAGTTCGGTGAGGTTTTCCAAATTCAGCATGTACACCAACAAACAAACTCAACAACATCCATATTAATAACAAGTATAATCAAATTAACAACATCCATACCTTTCAAGTGCTTATAATCCTTCCCCCTCCAAACTACGATTTGTTGTTTATCGAAATTCACCAGGATACAAGGGACCAGGTCCTGCATCAATGCATTTGGGATAGTTAGAAAGCAACAACTTACAAAACCAAGCAGAAAAATGAACCAGAAACGCAGAAAAACACAGAAAAATGAACCAGAAATCATGTCTAAGTTATGTCTAAGTTAATATAAGCAATTAAAGAGAAATCGTGCAATCTGTCCAGATAGTGCAATTAAAGTGAAATCATGCAATCTGTCCAGATAGTGCAATCTGTCCAGAAATCATGCAAATAAAGAGAAATCAACGCTATGGTATTGGTAAGCCCTTCATCCTCATTCTTCAAATTACCTCGATTTTGTACTAGGAAAATCTACATTTTGTTTGTAATAACCTCAACAACAGCAAAAAACTGATTTCTTGGTGTAAGATAGTGCATTTTACATTGGTGTTCAAACCAGAACCTGCATTTGGTGTAAGATATTACATGCCCTTACTTCAAATAACTAAGAGTTAATAAACATAAGTACAAACACACAATATCAATACATTATATTAACATCATAACACATTCATAATAAATATTTAATTTTGGCCATGATATATTGTTAATTACTCAAATTTATTATCTAAGTCTAACCACTGCAAAATCTCAATTAATCATTCTTTAATTCTTTATGGATGAATGACCAAAACAGGAACTTTTGGCCAGAAATTAGTCACTATCTAATATCGTCCATCCAATGTCCAATTTGAATTCATTGCATGCCTTTGAATCCATTTAGGTTGCTGGTAATCAAGAAAGTAAATTAGAACCGAACCAATTGCTCTCCATTTGATGTTGCTATTATGTCCTCTTTAGTTTGCTTGAACTTTGAATCATAGACAATGTTTAAAAACACACAAAACACACAAAACAAAAGCCACATATTAATCAGACCATCAAAGCCAAACAAAAGCCACAAAAACAGAAAGCACAAAAAAACAAAACACACAAAAACAGAACTTCTAATCTTGGTTCTAAAAATCAGAACTTCTAAGCAGAACTTCTAAAAATCAGAAAGCATAACTAAAATTCTGAAACCATAAATCTATATCCACTGTTTGAAATTGAAAACAAATAAGAGAAAACGTCAAACCAGAAATTCTAATCTTGGGAAAAAAACGTGAACGGCTACCTTGAGAATCGACCACAGATGACGGCGCGGGTTCAAGAGGGTCATAGGTTCGAGAGGGGGACGGTGACGGTGACGACACTGAACGGTGACGGGTTCGAGAGGGGGACAGTGAAGACTCTGAGGGTTTGAGAGGGCGACGACGACGGGTTCCAGAGGGGTTCAGTGACGCTGACGGTCACAGGTTTGGCGGCAATACTCACGACATTGAGAGGAACGAGAATCGGTGTTGGGTTCTAAATGTAGGGTTCAACGATGCGAAACAATGAGAGAAGGGTTCAAAACAGGAGAAGGGTTCGATCTGATTGTATTTTCTAAGGGAACAATCTGATTTTACAAATAATATTAAAAAATTTAAAAATAACCTAGTGTCGGCCACTCCGACGCTACATATTAAAATAAAAAATAAAAAATTAAACGAATAAACTAGCGTTTGATTTATTTTACTTAGCGTCGGCCACGCCAACTCTAATTGTCAACAAAATTAGAAAACTACATTTATTACCTTAGCGTCGGCTAGACCGACGCTAAGTAGCATTGGAGTCGGGGACCGACGCTAAAATCGGCAGCTAAAATGCAATTTTCTAGTAGTGACCATAGACCCTTCTGGTCGTGCTTTATTAAGAACATACGATTTAAGTTGTCCTAAGTACCTATTATTGAACCACAATAATATTCGTTAGAACAAAATTGCCAACTACTAGTTATTGAAGGAACAAGATCACGCATATTTTACCTTTCAGATGGATACATCCATCGATAATGAATAAGACCTCCAAGTTTAACTTCTTCAACAAGGTGAACAACCAAGTGAACCATAACAGTGAAAAATGAGGGAGGAAATATCATTTCCATGTGGCATAAAGTAAGGACAATATGATTTTGCAATTTTTCCAAATCATCAACATTCAATACTTTACTACATAATTGTCTAAAGAATGAGCAAAACTCAATCAATATAGCTGAAACATCATCAGGTAATGTTGTTCGAATGGCTAACGTTAGAAGTTGTTCCATCAATCTGTGACAATCATGACTCTTCAACATTCCATTCAACTTAAGATTTTCCATGTCAATGCGTATAAAAATGTTGCTCGAATAACCATCAGGCAGAGTGATATTCTTTAAAGTTGTTAAAAATCTCTTCTTACCATTATTAGTCAGAGTAAATACTGCTGGAGAAATTCTTCCATTTTCATTGGACCAAAGGTCAAGTCTTATGCCCATAGCTTTAAGGTATTTTCTTGCATTAAGATGATCTTTACTTTTTGTGCTATCATTTAACAAAGTAAATATGATATTATCATACACATTTTTCTCAATATGCATCATGTCAAAATTATGGCGCAGAAGATTATCCTTCCAATATGGAAGTTCAAAGAATATGCTTTTCTTTTTCCATTGTTGATTGACACCTTGTGTAGGTCGTCCACCAGGTGTTCTTTTTCCCGACCTTTCTTTCTCTGGCTTTCTACCAAATGTGACATTAATGTTTTGAACTTGTTCAAGAATTTGAATCCCAAATAAAATTTTAGGTGGACCACACATATCTTGTTGACCATCAAAGCGAACCTTGTTCAATCTAAATCTATGTCTCTGATCGAGAAAATGACGATGACCCATAAAACACTATTTTTTGCTATGAGGAAGACGATGAGGAGTAGAGTCAATGTTACACGATGGGCAAGCAAGTCCGGTGTAAGTGTTCCACCCAGAAAGTGTACCCAACCCCAGAAAATCACTAATTGTCCATATCAAAGTTGCATGTAATGTGAATATCTCTTTTTTTAAAGAATCGTATGTATCGACACCTGTTTCTCATAACTCTTTTAATTATTTGACTAGAGGTTGTAAGTAGACATCAATATCATTTCCTGGCATTTTTTTACTGGGAATTATCATTGACATTATAAAAGATGTATCTTTCACGCACACGCATGGAGGAGTGTTGTATGGAATGAGAATAACTGGCCAAATACTATCATTTGTACTCATCATACCAAAAGGATTAAAACCATCACTAGCCAATACAAGTCTCACATTTCGCGGGTCTGATGCAAACCAAGTGTTTGTCAAGTCAAAATGTTTCTAAGCTTCAGAATCTCTAGGATGCCTCAACAAAAGTAATCTTTGTAACCGTGGTTTTAATGGAAAATATCGAAGAACTTTTGCAGGAACTTTCTGTTGATTA
The DNA here is from genome assembly GCF_000331145.2 of Cicer arietinum. Taxonomy (NCBI): domain Eukaryota; kingdom Viridiplantae; phylum Streptophyta; class Magnoliopsida; order Fabales; family Fabaceae; genus Cicer; species Cicer arietinum. The sequence goes on from NC_021164.2 coordinate 29,977,294, forward strand.
TTTCCATCACCAGACACTCCAATTGGACCAACTTTTGCTTTTGATTTCCATTTGAAAGTGTTACAAATTTTGCAGGTCTCCCTCTCTTCATCTTCCTTATTACCCCAATAAAGCATACAATTATTCGGACAAACAGGGATCTTTTCATAATTTAAACCCAGCTTGGTGATTTTTTTTTGGCTTCATATAATGAATTTGGTATATTTGCAAATTCAAGTGCATTTTTTAATAACTCTAAAACCATTGTCATGGCTTTATTTGTCATTCTACATAAGCATTTAACACACCCTTCATATAAAGGTTGTTCTCCGTCTCTACTTAATTCATAGTACTCTTTGGCCTCTTCATACCTTTGTTGACTTGCATTTGGCACCATATCTTCATTCTGATCAATCTCTGCATTTGATTCAATGGGTACTTCGTTTGCTAGATCTTCGACTCCAAAAGCATCATTAATCATGTTCTACATATGATCATCAACAACAATTGTGTCTTGAACTATATTCGAAATATTACTAGGTGAGATGGTACTAGTTTCTCCTATGGACTCTCCATGATGTACCCAAAGGGTTGGAAACGGTTTGCACTTTAAGTGGTCGTACATTACACTTCTACTCTACGGTTTTTTTGAAACCCCAACATTTACAAGGCATATTATTTCACCATTTTCTAATTCATCTCGAAAGGCAAAAGTAGTAAATCCCTTTATCACTTGATCATATTCAGTCGATGTGTGTGGCTTCTTAATCCATGACTTATCCATTGCTTCAAAGAAGATCACATATGTTATTTTGACACACAAATAACATAATTCAACTTAGAATAGAAAAGAGATTAACCTTAAATAGAATAGTTTCACTATGCATACAGGAACAAAACATGCAAAAGAGTCATAAAACAGATTCACAAAACAAATGTCCTTAAAGAAGAACAAGTCTAAATAAACATAAAGAATGCAACAACAAAAAAAGGAAAATCGTAACAACCTTATACTCATACATAAAAAGTTAGAAGCGCTTAATTAACCTCATACTCATGCTTTGAACCAATTTTCTTAATTTCTTTCATGGTTTCAAATTATCTCAAATACCAGACAAATGAAGAAGCTATTAGAAAATGATAGCATTAACTAACTTTAGCAAGCTTTTAAAGTTTATAACCTTCAACAATACTCACTTCTAAACTGAATACAAAATCTTTTTAGCAATTGTTTTTCCAAAGATTCAAAACAATAGTATTCTACCTGCAACATTAGTGATGAAATAAGCTCCTAATTCAAATATTGAAAAATATAAAATATTAAACAACAATTATAAATGCATTATAATGATATTAGTACTTTTTATATATAAGCAATTTTTTCATCCAATTTTGTTTTATTTACACTTTACTAATTGGTTTATTGGTTCACTAGCAGTAATTAATCACTAAAAGTAACAACATCTATCAAATATACATTTATTTTGTTTTTAATTATTTTCCAATGTCTTCTTGATGCCATTATGTAAAAAAGCAACAATGAAACAACTTATCAGCCAACAATTTCATTTTAGGAACACAACATATGCAACATGCATGTTTCATATTTGCGTACTAAGCTAGATTATATACTACATCTAAAAGTCTCATTTCAAATTACTAAATAGGTTTATCATTTTTTCCAAATACATCTATAAGTCTCATTTCAAATTACTAAATAGATTCTATACTACATCTATAAGCTAGATTCTTAAGTAATAGTATTAAGTGCCTTTTAAAAACTAAAATTAAATACATCAATACATACTTATTTTAAGGATAACCACATATAGAATGGGCACATTAAATACACTACCTATTTTTCATTTTGTTGTGGACATTAAACGAAATTAGAAGGATGTGTGAAGAATCTATTGGAATGTCAATAAAATTCTAGCAACATTATAAATTCATGAAGAAACTTTATAAATTCATGAATCTGGAGGTCATTGCTTATTTTAACCACCAATCATATGCTATAGATTGTAGAAGAAAAAGGTTACAAATGAACTCCATAAAACTTGCTTCAATTGGACATGAACAAGATTCATAATGACTCCATAAAACTTGCTTCAATTGTGTGTGATGTTTTTCTTTCATTATGATTAATTTCAAAATTAAGATAACACTTAGTGAAAAAAAAATGGAATTAAACGGTTAAGTGGAATCAAAATTAATCATTTTTCAATCTCATGTCTAGTTATATCCTTTAAAAAAAAAAACAATATAATTTAACTTGTATAAAATCAATTCTAACTAAATGTGGTTTCAAGGTAAAGTATATAATGTTTAAAAACAATAAGTGTTATAAAATTCATAAAAACAGAAACAACAATAGTTGCAGTAGTGCCTACCCAAGTTCAAAACTGCAGCAGGCCTTGCACCAAATATCTCTTCTGCTTCAACTATGGCAAGTGGTATTAAATGGACACACCTGCAAGTAAATTTTAAAAACAGAACTTAGCACTCAAAGTGCACATTAAAACTTTTTTTTATGAAATTATGTGATCCTATTAAACCATTATTTGATGAATCATTCCATAAAAATAGAACTTAGCACTCAAAGAGCTTTATTCCATACACATATAATGACTTAAAATACAATAATACACAAAATTAAACACATATTCATAACTAATCATCAAAGTTCATTGCTACTAATATTCAAACATAATATTAAGCAAAAAAACATGGATTGTTGTCTTGGGTAAGTACTTGTTAACCAACCATTGAGTTGTCTTCAATTTCAGTTCCATTCATCTGCAATGTTTCCATAATTGATTTTAAAGTTTGAACTTTTTCCCAATGATATGAAAATTGTTCACTAATCTACTTATATTTTAGACCAAATTCGTGTGTGATGCTTTTCATTCATCATGATTAATTTCAAAATTAAGATAACACTTGGCGCACACAAAAAATGGAATTAAACGGTTAAGTGGAATAAAAAATAATCATTTTCCAATCTCATGTCTAAATATGTCCTTTAAAAAAATAATTTAACTTGTATTTTACCATGAAAATCAATCTTTACTCTTGTATTTTAAAATAACTAAATGAAAACTAACACCAAACACTCTCCTGTATGATTGGGGTGGAAGCATAATCATATGTAAGTAAAAAAAATATTTGTTTATGTTTGCCACCATAAGGTAACTTCTATTCATATGCCTAACTTATGTTTGACACAAATTGTTTTGAATAAAATCAATTTCATAATAACCGAACTTAGAACTCAAAGTGCAGAATTTAGCACTCAAAGTGTAGAACATAACACTCAATCAGCTTTATTCCATACACATATCATGACTTAAAAAAGAATAATGCACAAAATTAAACACATCTTCATAACTAATCATTAAATTTCATTGCTACTAATATTCAAACATAATATTAAGCACAATAACAGGGATTATTGGTGCAGAAATTAAAAAGCAGAAAGAATGATTGCAGAGAAGAGCCAAATAACTTAGGATTAGCATAAGAACTAGCACATTCACAAAGCTAAACTAATTGTATATAACCCCCAAGATGCATTTCATCATCCCCTATAGCAAAAGGTGGAATTGTTTATGAAGAATGAGAAAGTTATCAGTTTTTGTTTTTCACTTTTAGCAATTTGAGATATTGATAGATTGAGCGATTACCTTTACAAGAATTGATTTTATTTCCAAGACGATAAATCACCTTCTTTTACAGAGGTGATTTCATTTTTCTTCGATTTCATTTTCTTTAGAAATTTTAGATTTGACAGAGGTTGAGAGATTTGGGGGTTTTCAGAAATTTTAGGGTTGAGAAAGGAACACACGCGGGAGTGAGAAAAGAAATTAAAAAATCTGGAAAATGAAACACGAGAGAGGTTTATGCTTTAAACGACGACGATTGATTAAAACCACCCCATGAACCGTCGCAAACTGGTGGTGAGGGTAAAAAATGCCACTCGTGTGCTTTATATGGTGGTGGCGGTTGACAAAAACCGCCCCAGGAACCGTCGCAATGTGGTGGTGAGGGTGGTTATTTTAGAACCGTCGCAGGCCAAGTGTCGTAAACTTCAAAAATTATTGCAGTGTTTGAGTGATTAAAAAAGGATAAATATGAGTGATTTGAAACTCCAATGGTTTGTCATAGTGGTAAAAAGACAGGTCTTGGATCAACAAGTTGCAGATTCGATCCCTACTAGTGCCATTGGAGAGAGAGAAATGTATTCTTTTGTAAGTGTTTGTTGAAAATATATTTATATTTATTACATATCATGTAAATAGGGATAATATCTTCCATATTTATTTTTGTATTTATTGCCTTGAGCCTATATAAAATAGACTCCATTGTGTAGTTCAGACACACGGTTTCACCATATGTCTCTCTCATTTTCTCTTATTCAACATGGTATTTAGAGCCTATTAAGAGAGACAACCCTATACCGTGATTACCCCGTGACCCACTGTCCTTCGGTGAGATTTTTTTTTCGGTAAACCGTGTCTCAATTCCGGTTTACCCTTTCTTTGTCGCTTTTCGTTCATTTTTTTTCTCCAGCAAATCAGTCACTGTTCATCGCGCGGTACTATTCATCGAAAAAAAAAAACAAAAAAACCATATTCCGCCACTGTTTCGCTGCTGGTTTTTAGGTAACTACTTATTGATTATGGCTACTTATAAAGATTTTCTTCGGTGGAGAGAGTATTGTCAGAACTCGAGTTCCGCTGTTTCCGCCGCACAAAGTGGTAATTCACCTGTTTGCATCTCACCTTCTCATAGCCCATGGATTCTCGATTCTGGTGCATCTGATCATATTACTGGTAATAAGACTTTTTTCTCCTCTCTCACAACATCTGGTTATTTATCTAAGATAGTCTCAGCCAATGGTTCCCAAACATAGTCTCAAGGGATTGGCACTGTCCAAATCCTCCCTACTCTGTTAGTTAAATCTGTCCTTTATGTACCTGGATGCCCATTTAATTTAATTTAATTTCTATCAGTCGATTGACTCGTTCTCATGACTGTGTTGTCACATTTACTAATTGCAATGTTACTTTGCAAGACCGGATATCAGGACGACAAATTGGTGTCGGATGGGAGTCTAATGGTCTTTATTATCTCTCAAACCCATCAACAGCGTGCCCTACCACATATTCTCCTCTTACTATACATGCTCAGTTAGGTCATCCGAGTCTTCCCAAACTTCAACAATTAGTACCTAATCTAACCAAAATATCTAGCTTAAATTGTGAGTCGTGTCAATTAGGGAAACACACTCGTAGTCATTTCACTGATCGAGCTAATAAACGAGCTTCCTCCCCATTTGCTTTAGTTCACTCAGATGTTTGGGGTCCCTCTCGTACTATTTCCACACTTGAATCTAGATATTTTGTTACCTTTATCGATGATTTTTCCCGTTGTACGTGGTTATTTTTAATGAAAAATAGGTCTGAATTATTTTCTATTTTTGAACAATTTTATAAGGAAATTAAAACTCAATTTGGTGTATCCATTCGCACTTTGCGCAGTGATAATGCCCGTGAATATTTGTCCCATCAATTTCAAAATTTTATGACCTCTAACGGCATTCTTCATCAAACATCTTGTGCTCATACACCTCAACAAAATGGGGTAGCCGAACGCAAAAATCGGCACCTTATTGAAACCACTCGTACTCTCCTTCTTCATGGTAATGTACCATCTCGCTTTTGGGGCGATGCTGTTCTAACGGCGTGCTATCTTATAAATCGCATGCCTTCGTCTGCTCTTGATAACAAAGTCCCTCACTCGATCCTCTTTCCTGGTACCCCTCTTCACTCACTTCCTCCTCGGGTCTTCGGATCTACATGTTTTGTCCACAATCTCACTCCTGGTCTTGACAAACTTTCAGCTCGATCATTAAAATGTGTCTTTCTGGGTTATCATCGGTCCCAAAAAGGTTATCGTTGTTATTCTCCTACTCTTCGACGATATCTCATATCGGTTGATGTCACATTTTTTGAGTCTGTTACATACTATGAGTCGCTTCCTGATCCTTTGTCTGCAACTATTCCTCTGGACCTACCAAAGTCTATTTCACCTTCTCTTTTACCATTAGAGCCTATTACGTATGCCCCACCTGAGACACCTCCTGTGGCCCCTCCCACTGTCCCACTTGAGACTCCTCTTGTTGATCCTCCAACTGTACAACCTCTTCAGACATATCGTCGTCGTCAACCACCATCGGTTGTACATGTCCCTACACCTGTTCTTGATACCGAGGTCACTCCAGACGCTCCTTCACCGCCACCTCCTTCTTTATCGGATCCGACCCTTGATATTCCTATTGCTATTCGTAAAGGTATACGTCCTACTCGTAACCCATCCCCTCATTACATTGGCTTGAGTTACCATCGTCTTTCTCCTTTGCATTATACTTGTTTGTCTTCCCTGTCTTCTGTTTCTATTCCTAAATCTCCAGGTGAAGCTTTATCTCACCCAGAGTGGAGACAAGCAATGATTGACGAGATGTGTGCACTTCAGAGTAGTGGTACATGGGAATTGGTTCCTTTACCGTCGGGAAAGTCTTTAGTAGGATGTCGTTGGCTTTATACGGTGAAAGTTGGTCCTGATGGTAAGATTGATCGTTTTAAAGCTCGTTTGGTAGCAAAAGGGTACACTCAAGTTTTTGGCCTCGATTACAGTGATACTTTCTCCCCTGTGGCTAAGATGGCCTCTGTTAGACTACTCCTCTCTATTGCAGCCATCAGACATTGGTCTCTACATCAACTTGACATTAAAAATGCTTTTTTGCATGGTGACCTTGAAGAAGAAGTGTATATGGAGCAACCACCTGGGTTTGTTGCTCAGGGGGAGTCCTCTACCATGGTTTGTCGACTTCAGAGGTCTCTCTATGGTCTTAAACAGTCTCCTCGAGCTTGGTTTGGTAGATTTAGCACAGTAGTGCAACAATTTGGCATGATTCGAAGTGAAGCTGATCATTCTCTTTTTTTATCGCCACTCAACCCAAGGGTGCATTTCCTTGATTGTATATGTAGATGATATTGTCATAACTGGTAGTGATCAGTAGGGCATACTTCAAACTAAAGATCTTGGCAAGCTCCGCTACTTCTTGGGTATTGAGGTAGCCCAATCTAAGGACGACTTAGTAATTTCACAAAGAAAATATGCTATGGATATTCTTGAAGAGACAGGTTTGTTGAATGCCAAACCGGTTGACACTCCTATGGATCCAAACGTCAAACTTCTACCTAATCATGGGGAGCCATTTTTAGATTCAGGGAGATACAGAAGATTGGTTGGTAAATTAAACTACCTCACAACCACCCGTCCAGACATTTCTTTTGCAGTCAGTGTGGTAAGTAAATTCTTAAATTCTCCTTGTCAAGAACACTGGGATGCTGTGATACGAATCTTGAAATACATTAAAGGTGCTCCAGGAAAAGGTCTAATTTATGAAAACAGAGGACATACTCAGATATTTGGTTATTCATATGCCGATTGGGCAGGCTCACCCATTGATAGGCGATCCACTTCTGGGTATTGTGTACTTGTTGGAGGAAACTTAATATCTTGGAAGAGTAAGAAACAAAGTGTAGTTGCAAGATCTAGCGCTGAAGCTGAATACAGGGCTATGGCATTAGTGACCTGTGAGCTCATTTGGTTGAAACAGTTACTCAAAGAGCTTCAATTTCAAGAGGCAACACAAATGACATTAATATGTGATAATCAAGCAGCATTGCACATTGCCTCTAATCCAGTTTTTCATGAGAGGACCAAACATATTGAGATAGATTGTCACTTTGTAAGGAAGAAGATCGAATCAGGCGACATCACCATTAGTTTTGTTAATTCTAATGATCAACTGGCAAATGTATTCACTAAGTCTCTGAGAGGTCCTCGAATCAGTTATATATGTAACAAGCTTGGTGCATATGATTTATATCCAGCTTGAGGGGGAGTGTTGAAAATATATTTATATTTATTACATATCATGTAAATAGGGATAATATCTTCCATATTTATTTTTGTATTTATTGCCTTGAGCCTATATAAAACAGACTCCGTTGTGTAGTTCAGACACACGGTTTCACCATATGTCTCTCTCATTTTCTCTTATTCAACAGTGTTCATTGAACTTGAAGGTCTTCTCTACCTTAGAGTGGGACACCATCCCCTCACCCTAGCATTTTCATTATAAAAAAATAATTTTTTTTAGGACTCCACTTGCTATTATAGACTTGGAGAATATAGAAAACATTAGAATTTACAAAATGCCTCATTATAATAGCTACCATCCAATTCCATAAGTGATATGAAGTGGTGGGGGGGGGTCTATGGTGGCCATCATCATGGTTTGATTGTCATTAGGTGGCTCTGATAGCGTTTCAGCAAGTGTACTGAATCGTTGCAAGTAATAATAAAACGGAAGTATCAAGTGTCGAACTCAAGGATTGTATTTTACTATAGAATTATATTTAATTACTAAAATTAAACACAAATTTCACGAGTTGATTGAAATAATATTTAAAATTAACAACAATAATAAAATTGATCATTTATAATAAGAAAAATGTCAATGATGAGTTTCACTTCGAATCCAACCTTCGTTCTTAATTTGATCCTAGTTACTAAATTTTTTATTGAATAATTACCGAATTCTTTTTATTACCTTTGCCCTGATGTCTTAGTGACAGAACCTTTAATTCCAAAGTAACTCACAAGTCCTTAATGGATTTATGATTAGAATTAAGCTTTATGGTACAATAATACCCTTTTTAAATCACTGCATTTGCAACAAATTTAATTGGTTTCACGACCTACATTTTTCCCTAGACTATAATATCATGAATTTTTCATCTCAAGCATTCGTAAAGTCCACTTCCGTTTCAAAATACAAATTGTAGAATATTTTACAGTTGGTCAAGCATTAAGCACATAGATGAGAAAAATAATTCAATAAACTCATTCATATAACTAGAATTCAAATCAGAAAAATGAGGGTTTCATCTTGTTACACTCATTTGTTAGGGATGAGTGTAACAAGATGAAACCCTTATATGCAAGGCCGAAATCGTTTAGTTTCGGGACTGGACGTAGGTCGTCTGATAGACGGCTGAACCAGTATAAAAATCGTGGTGCACTTCTCTCTATCCCTTACTCTTTATTATCATTGTATGATTGTATGATTAATCTTGATTGCATGCTTGTATCTTGGTTAATTTGTAGAACAATTACTGTATGTGCTGAACTAGTAATTGGTCAATACATGTAAGTGTGAACCTTCGCTTAGAATCAATTCCTTGGGACCATGATTGATCATTAGTTTAATAAAAGTGTTCTTTTGTTAAATTGATTATCAATCTTGTTGAATTTTTTAAAAGACTGTCATACACGTTTTTAAACAATAGAGGTCATATTAAACAACAATTGGCATCCAGAGCCTACCTTCTTTAGAGTAACTCTCATAGAAGTACATGGCCTCAGTTGAATTTCTAGGAGAAGGTGCTTCCCTTGCAAGGCCCCCTGCTTTCAATGGAGCCGCATACATGTATTGGAAACATAGGATGTTAATATTTCTAGATGCTGTTGAAAATGGACCCTTCACACCTAAAATAGCTGGGACTGGTGATTCACTAATCCCTAAACCCAGATCTGACTGGTCTGAGGATGATAAGAAGAAAGTAGGATGTAATGCTAAGGCTAAGAACATAATAACCTCTGCATTATCAGCTAATGAATTTTTCAAGGTCTCAAACTGCAAGACTGCTAAAGAGATGTGGGACACTCTTCAACAGACACATGAAGGAACTACTGATGTGAAAAGGGCCAGAACAAATACTCTCATGCATGAGTACGAACTATTTAGCATGAAGAAAGATGAATCCATTAATGACATGCAGACAAGATTTACTCACATAGTCAACAACCTAAATGCTCTAGGTAAAGAGATTGACAATGATCAGCAAATCGGCAAAGTGATGAGGTGTTTAACTAGAGAATGGCAGCCAAAGATTACTGCAATTGCAGAATCAAAAGATCTTAGCAACCTGTCTATTGCAACACTGTTTGGAAAACTGAGAGAGCACGAGATGTGTAAGACCCATAATTTTAAAGTATACTTTATGTATTTTAGTGTATTTTGGTATTGAACTCGGAGGCTTTTTAGCCAAAGTTATTAATATTTAGGAGTTTATATGACCAAAGAGATATTTTGATGCCGATTAGAATTACTCGTCGATGAATAAATTAAATTAACTGCGGTGAATCTTTTACGAAGAATTTAATGCGTTATGGGTGAAATGGTAATTTTAATAAATATCTAGATATTTTGAGATATTTGTTAATTATTATTAATATATATAATGAGTATATGTTTGGAGGGAAAGGAAAAAGGAAGGAAAAGAAGAAAGAAAGGAAAAGAAAGAGAAGATAAGTAAAGGAAAGAAAAACAAAAGAAGGAAAAACTAGAAATTATTCCTGTCTCTCCCTGCCTCGCGACTCTCTCCCTTTTCTTCTTCTTTGGTTTCGTTTTCTTTGCTTCCTTTCAGTTCGATAATTGAAACCCAAGGCTAGTGGGTGAGAAAGATCAAGTTCCCAACTCCTTCTTCCTTCCCGGATTCAAAAACGGAGTTAGGGATTTCAAAACCGTCAAACACACACCTCCACATTTCATCTAGATCTAAGCTTCGTTTCGCGAAGAGATAGAAGGGAAAGTTGCTCACTACCACGCTACGGTGCTAGGGAACCAACTTTGGAAGCGGCGTTGCGAGCGGAGATTTTACCGGATTTACTCGCGGTACCGTAATCGAACGTGAAAGCTAACGTGTAGGTAAGGGCTCCTTCCAAACTTTTAGTTTGCATTTAGGGACTTATCTGTGGTTGTGTGGAAAGGAATTTGTTAGGGTTGAAGTGTTGATTTGGGGGAAAATGAATCTAAGGCTTTATGGGTAAAATCTTAGAGTTAGGTTTTGGTTATATTGATGAATGTTTCGTGGAAAATGAATTTGAACTCATTGATGTATGATTTTGAGTAAATGAAACTTGTTGTGTTTGAGTGGTGGATTGTGTTGATTTGTGTTCGTCGTATTTGACGTGTTCTTAATTAATACTGATGAAATTTGTTGTGTGTATGGTTGGATTCTGTGGAGAAATGAATTGATGTGTTTTGGTATGAGTTGTGGATTGGATCTGATAATAGGTTTGAGTTTGTTTTGTGTGGAATTTGAAAACCATTAGAGTTAAACGAGTATTAAGAATGGGGAATCTCTTAATGTCTACGTTTACTTAATGTTGGCGTGAAAACCATTAAAGAATGGGGAATCTCTTAATATGACTGTTTGCTTAACGTTTTGTTTTGAAAATCATTAAGTTAAATCGGTATTAAGAACGGGGAATCTCTTAATGACTTATTTATTTAATGTTGTTTTGAAAGTCGTTTAAGTTAAATGGGTATTAAAAATGGGGAATCTTTTAATATCTGCATTTGCTTAACGATTGTTGTGGATGGAGTCAGTATATGCTCATGCATTTTCATTCTTTTTGTAAATCGTGTAGACCCGTGATAGGTGGCACCTTGATAAATAGTACTTTGGCCTGTGATAGGCGGTACATTTATGATTTACGTTTTTGAAAACCGTGCAGACCCGTGATAGGTGGCACCTCGATAAACGATACGGGCCCGTGATAGGCAGTACGTTTATGGTTTTCGTTTTTTTGTAAATTGTGCAGACCCGTGATAGGTGACACCTTGGTAAATAGTACTTTAGCCTGTGATAGGCAGTACATTTACAATTTACGTTCTTTTTAGTAAACCGTGCAGACCCGTGATAAGTGGCACCTCGGTAAACGATACGAGCCCGTGATAGGTAGTACGTTTATGGTTTACACTTTTTAGTAAATCGTGCAGACCCGTGATAGGTGGCACCTTGGTAATTGGTACTTTGGCCTGCGATAGGCGGTACAATTATGATTTACGGCCCTTCGAGGAGGGTTTTGGTTTGGAATTCCGAGTCCATGCATTTTGGCATATACGCATCGCATTAGGGTGCTTGGCACACGAGTCGTGTTTGAATCAAGTTATGATTGAGTGTTATGTATTGATTTTGTGTGTAAGTGTGACTGATTGTAAACTATTTCGAAACTCAAGTTGTCGTGGTAATTGTGTTGGAATTGCTATGTGTTATGTATTGATTATCGTGTGTAAGTCTGATGGATTGTGTAAGACCCATAATTTTAAATTACACTTTATGTATTTGTATGTATTTTGGATTTTGGCTCGGAGGCTTTTTAGCCAAAGTTAATAATATTTTGGGATTTTTATGATCAAAAAGATATTTTGATACCGTCTAGATTTACTCGTCGATAAATAAATTAAATTAACTACGGTGAATCTTTTACGAAGAATTTAATGGGTTACGGAAAAGAAAATGTTATATAAAGGAAAGAAGGAAAAAGGAAGAAAGGAAAAACAAAGGAAAGAAAGAGAAAGGAAAGAAAAAGAGAATTTTCCATCCTCCTCCTCTGTTACTCGCACGCCAAAATCCTCCCTTTCTCCATTTTCGTTTTTCTTCACTTCCTTTCTTCAAGTTTAGAAACCCAAAGCTTGGTGAGTGATAAGATACGGATTTCTTAACTTCACTCTCCCTCGTTGAACCGAGAACGAAGAAAAACGGTGTTAAGGATTTCAAAACCGTTAAACACAAACCCCTCTGTTTCATCTAGATCTAAGCTTCGTTTCGCGAAGAGTTAGAAGGGAAAGTTGCTCACTACCACGCTACGGTGCTAGGGGACCAATTTGGAGGCGACGTTGCGAGCGGAGATTTTTGCCGGATTTACTCGCGGTACCGTGTTCGCACGTTAAAGCTAACGTAAAGGTAAGAGCTCCTTCCAAACTTTTAGTTTGCATTTAGGGACTTATCTGTGATTGTGTGGAAAGGATCTTGTTAGGGTTGTAGTATTGATTTGGGGGAAATGGATCTAAGACTTTATAGGTAAAATCTTAGAGTTAGGTTTTGGTTATATTTAATGGATGTTTCGTGGAAAATGAACTTAACTCATTTGTGTATGATTATGGGTAAATGAAATTTGATGTGTTTGAGTGTTATGTTGTGTTGATTTGTGTTCGTCGTATTTGACGTGTTCTAAGTTAATACCGATGAAATTTGATGTGTTTGAGTGTTATGTTGTGTTGATTTGTGTTCGTCGTATTTGACGTGTTCTAAGTTAATACCGATGAAATTTGATGTGTTTGAGTGTTATGTTGTGTTGATTTGTGTTCGTCGTATTTGACGTGTTCTAAGTTAATACCGATGAAATTTGATGTGTTTTGGTGTGGATTGTGAATTGAATTTGATAAAATGTGTTGAGTTGGTTTTGTTGTGAAATTAGAAAACCATTAGAGTTAAACGAGTATTAAAAATGGGGAATCTTTTAATATCTCGGTTTACGTAATGTGTGTTTGTGAAAATCGTTTAAGTTAACTAGATATTAAGAATGGGGAATCTCTTAATGTCTGGGTTACTTAATGTTGTTTTGAAAAATCGTTTAAGTTAACTGGGCGTTAAGAATGGGGAATCTCTTAATGTCTTGTTTACATAATGTTTTGTTTTGAAAATCGTTAAGTTAAATGAGTATTAAGAATTGGGAATCTCTTAATGTCTTGTTTACTTAATGTTTCGTTTTGAAAATCGTTTAAGTTAAATGAGTATTAAGAATGGGGAATCTCTTAATATCTTGTTTTCTTAATGTTTGCTTTTGAAAATTATTTAAGTTAAATGAGACATAAGAATGGGGAATCTCTTAATGTCTTGTTTACTTAATGTGTTGTTTTGAAAATCGTTAAGTTAAATGAGTATTAAGAATGGGGAATCTCTTAATATGTCTGTTTGCTTAACGTTTTGTTTTGAAAATCATTAAGATAAATCAGTATTAAGAATGGGGAATCTCTTAATATGTCTATTTGCTTAACGTTTTGTTTTGAAAATCATTAAGATAAATCAGTATTAAGAATGGGGAATCTCTTAATATGTCTGTTTGCTTAACGTTTTGTTTTGAAAATCATTAAGATAAATCAGTATTAAGAATGGGGAATCTCTTAATATGTCTGTTTGCTTAACGTTTTGTTTTGAAAATCATTAAGATAAATCAGTATTAAGAATGGGGAATCTCTTAATATGTCTGTTTGCTTAACGTTTTGTTTTGAAAATCATTAAGATAAATCAGTATTAAGAATGGGGAATCTCTTAATATGTCTGTTTGCTTAACGTTTTGTTTTGAAAATCATTAAGATAAATCAGTATTAAGAATGGGGAATCTCTTAATATGTCTGTTTGCTTAACGTTTTGTTTTGAAAATCATTAAGATAAATCAGTATTAAGAATGGGGAATCTCTTAATATGTCTGTTTGCTTAACGTTTTGTTTTGAAAATCATTAAGATAAATCAGTATTAAGAATGGGGAATCTCTTAATATGTCTGTTTGCTTAACGTTTTGTTTTGAAAATCATTAAGATAAATCAGTATTAAGAATGGGGAATCTCTTAATATGTCTGTTTGCTTAACGTTTTGTTTTGAAAATCATTAAGATAAATCAGTATTAAGAATGGGGAATCTCTTAATATGTCTGTTTGCTTAACGTTTTGTTTTGAAAATCATTAAGATAAATCAGTATTAAGAATGGGGAATCTCTTAATATGTCTGTTTGCTTAACGTTTTGTTTTGAAAATCATTAAGATAAATCAGTATTAAGAATGGGGAATCTCTTAATATGTCTGTTTGCTTAACGTTTTGTTTTGAAAATCATTAAGATAAATCAGTATTAAGAATGGGGAATCTCTTAATATGTCTGTTTGCTTAACGTTTTGTTTTGAAAATCATTAAGATAAATCAGTATTAAGAATGGGGAATCTCTTAATATGTCTGTTTGCTTAACGTTTTGTTTTGAAAATCATTAAGATAAATCAGTATTAAGAATGGGGAATCTCTTAATATGTCTGTTTGCTTAACGTTTTGTTTTGAAAATCATTAAGATAAATCAGTATTAAGAATGGGGAATCTCTTAATATGTCTGTTTGCTTAACGTTTTGTTTTGAAAATCATTAAGATAAATCAGTATTAAGAATGGGGAATCTCTTAATATGTCTGTTTGCTTAACGTTTTGTTTTGAAAATCATTAAGATAAATCAGTATTAAGAATGGGGAATCTCTTAATATGTCTGTTTGCTTAACGTTTTGTTTTGAAAATCATTAAGATAAATCAGTATTAAGAATGGGGAATCTCTTAATATGTCTGTTTGCTTAACGTTTTGTTTTGAAAATCATTAAGATAAATCAGTATTAAGAATGGGGAATCTCTTAATATGTCTGTTTGCTTAACGTTTTGTTTTGAAAATCATTAAGATAAATCAGTATTAAGAATGGGGAATCTCTTAATATGTCTGTTTGCTTAACGTTTTGTTTTGAAAATCATTAAGATAAATCAGTATTAAGAATGGGGAATCTCTTAATATGTCTGTTTGCTTAACGTTTTGTTTTGAAAATCATTAAGATAAATCAGTATTAAGAATGGGGAATCTCTTAATATGTCTGTTTGCTTAACGTTTTGTTTTGAAAATCATTAAGATAAATCAGTATTAAGAATGGGGAATCTCTTAATATGTCTGTTTGCTTAACGTTTTGTTTTGAAAATCATTAAGATAAATCAGTATTAAGAATGGGGAATCTCTTAATATGTCTGTTTGCTTAACGTTTTGTTTTGAAAATCATTAAGATAAATCAGTATTAAGAATGGGGAATCTCTTAATATGTCTGTTTGCTTAACGTTTTGTTTTGAAAATCATTAAGATAAATCAGTATTAAGAATGGGGAATCTCTTAATATGTCTGTTTGCTTAACGTTTTGTTTTGAAAATCATTAAGATAAATCAGTATTAAGAATGGGGAATCTCTTAATATGTCTGTTTGCTTAACGTTTTGTTTTGAAAATCATTAAGATAAATCAGTATTAAGAATGGGGAATCTCTTAATATGTCTGTTTGCTTAACGTTTTGTTTTGAAAATCATTAAGATAAATCAGTATTAAGAATGGGGAATCTCTTAATATGTCTGTTTGCTTAACGTTTTGTTTTGAAAATCATTAAGATAAATCAGTATTAAGAATGGGGAATCTCTTAATATGTCTGTTTGCTTAACGTTTTGTTTTGAAAATCATTAAGATAAATCAGTATTAAGAATGGGGAATCTCTTAATATGTCTGTTTGCTTAACGTTTTGTTTTGAAAATCATTAAGATAAATCAGTATTAAGAATGGGGAATCTCTTAATATGTCTGTTTGCTTAACGTTTTGTTTTGAAAATCATTAAGATAAATCAGTATTAAGAATGGGGAATCTCTTAATATGTCTGTTTGCTTAACGTTTTGTTTTGAAAATCATTAAGATAAATCAGTATTAAGAATGGGGAATCTCTTAATATGTCTGTTTGCTTAACGTTTTGTTTTGAAAATCATTAAGATAAATCAGTATTAAGAATGGGGAATCTCTTAATATGTCTGTTTGCTTAACGTTTTGTTTTGAAAATCATTAAGATAAATCAGTATTAAGAATGGGGAATCTCTTAATATGTCTGTTTGCTTAACGTTTTGTTTTGAAAATCATTAAGATAAATCAGTATTAAGAATGGGGAATCTCTTAATATGTCTGTTTGCTTAACGTTTTGTTTTGAAAATCATTAAGATAAATCAGTATTAAGAATGGGGAATCTCTTAATATGTCTGTTTGCTTAACGTTTTGTTTTGAAAATCATTAAGATAAATCAGTATTAAGAATGGGGAATCTCTTAATATGTCTGTTTGCTTAACGTTTTGTTTTGAAAATCATTAAGATAAATCAGTATTAAGAATGGGGAATCTCTTAATATGTCTGTTTGCTTAACGTTTTGTTTTGAAAATCATTAAGATAAATCAGTATTAAGAATGGGGAATCTCTTAATATGTCTGTTTGCTTAACGTTTTGTTTTATTGGCATTAAGTCAGGGGCTGAGCTATGCTGTCAATTGATTGCCCAATCGATTGAATTAAGCCCAGAATTCTAATTTCACTAAAAACGTTCAGGAAATCGATTTGGAAATCGATTGGCTTAGTAGAAATTCCTATTTTGAGTTAGATAACAGATTGCTCAATTGATTTATCAATGTCTTGGTTAGTTATGTATTACTTGATGGACTGAGAACCTTATTTTGACTTCATTTTTAATTGGTAAGCATTATATGAACTTTTAGCACATGGAACATGCTTAGTTGAAAGGTTACTTGTGCATTTAAAAACTTAAATGTTATGTGTTAACTGTTAATTTCGGTTGGTGACCCTTTACAACTATTGTGGAAATCTGAGCTTTGCCCTCAGATGAGAGCCAGGACGATCCTACCGGTTCATACCCTACGGATGGGAATGTAGATGGGAATGCTTGACTGGAGCTATGTTAGGAGGATCTCACGGGGTGCGTGGTCACTCAAGGTGTATAGCTATAGTTTTTTTTTAAGAATGATCAGATTAGGATGACATAGAGGGAACATATGTTTTTTTAGATTACGTTATTTTGAACTGGAAAACTGTACCTTTACTAATATTGTCAGTATGACATCTTATTTGAATGGGTTTCATGTATTATTTGTTTTTGTGTAAATACTTTGGATTCATATTTTGAGAAACTTTTCCGCTGCTTGTAAATTATAATGACTCCATTATTTATCCAAAGGTATTTCCTTATTTATTTCTCTGTTTTATTTTATTTTCTTTTGAAAAAAAAATACACCCTCGCATTTGAAAATCGGGGTGTTACAAGATGGAGCTTCATAGACTGAGTGAAGCTGAACAGACTGACAGGAAAAGGAAAGGACTGTCTTTGAAAGCCCAAACGCACCAATCAAAGTCTGAACAAGAAAGCTGCTCAGATGAGTCAAGCAGTGAAACTGACGAAGAGCCTGAGATTGGTTTACTTGTCAAAAAGTTTAAAAAATTTCTGAAAAAGAAAGACAACAAGTTCAGAAAGCCATTAAGTTCTAAAACTAGTGACAGCAAGACAATCACCTGTTATGAGTGTGGTAAAACAGGTCATATAAAGTCTGAGTGTTACAAGTTGCAAAACAAAAATAGAACTATAAAGACTAAAGGCAAGGAACCAGCTCCCAAAACCAGAAAAGCATATATTGCATGGAATGACAACGAAGAATCCTCTGCCTCTTCAGTAGAAGAAGAAGCAAATCTATGTCTTATGGCAAACACAAATTCAGAATCTGAAAGTGAGGTAAGCTCTCAATCTAATCCATCTTATGATGAACTACAAGAAGCTTTCAATGAACTGCATGATGAGTATGTGAATTCTATTAAACAGTTGTTGAGTACAAAGAAAATGCTTGACCAAATGAAAAATGATCATAAGGAAATTGAGGATTTGTATGAACAACTGAAAAAGGATTCACATGACAAATCTGCAAGATGCATTGAACTTGAAAAAAATGTTGCATCATTAAAATCTGATTTATTGAAGTTCACTAGTAGTAAAGATAAACTGAATGTCATACTTAGCAACCAGAGGCACGTTAATGAAAAATCTGGTCTAGGATATAAACCAAATATGCATGTTAAAAGGAATAACACTAGATGTGGTATTGGTTATATGCAAACCAGAAATGTCAAACATAGTCAGAAATCTGTTATTTCAAGGAATATGTATGACATCTTTACTAAATCAAATCAACGTTCATTCTTTGCTGGTTCATGTCATTTCTGTTGCAGAAAGGGACATTTTGTTTCTAATTGCAAACTAAAAAAAACTAGCCAACAGAGGATGGAAACATATTTGGATAGCAAAGACACAAAAATCTGAAACTAACCTCTCAGGACCCAATTTAAATTGGGGACCTAAAATCAAATTTTGATTGTGTGTTGCAGGTGTGCTTGACATCCAATAGGCATTCTTGGTACCTGGATAGCGGATGCTCAAAGCACATGACAGGAGACAAGTCAAAATTCTTGTCTCTAACATTAAAGGAAGGAGGATTTGTCAAATATGGTGACAACAATAAAGGAAAGATAATTGGTGTTGGTGACATAGGCAATGAGTCAACTGCAGTAATAAAAAATGTTTTGTATGTAGAAGGGCTAAAACACAATCTGCTAAGTATAAGCCAACTATGTGATAAAGGCTTCCAAGTAAGTTTTTCATCACAATCTTGTATAATTGAGCATAAAGTGTTGATTATTATGACCTCGAAATAATCAGAATATATCAGTCTTTAACAAATTAAAGCAATATAGAAAATCGAATACGTCTAGCATACAATTAAGATAACTTGGTTATGGCATAAACGTATAGCACATATTCATATAGATCATCTTAATAGAATGGTTAGTAAACAATTAGTTATAGGACTCCCTAACAAGAAATTTACTAAGGATAGGCTTTGTGACTCCTGCGAGAGAAGTAAGCTAGTTAAAACTTCTTTTCCCTCTATAGGTATGGTCAAAACCAATAGGGTTTTGCAGTTGGTACATATGGACCTTTTTGGTCCTTCTCAAGTGAAGAGTTTTGGAGGAAACCTGTATAGATATGTGTTGGTAGATGATTACTCTAGGTTTACTTGGACATATTTTCTGACTCACAAGAGTGGGTAGACTCACACAAAATCAAGTACGGCTCCTTCTTGATGAGGCCTCTCACCCAAGAAGATCGCCACCAGTTTCTAGCTGGATTTTTCGCAGTCGTTTCTTTACAAAGTATTTGTTTCAAACAAAATAAAAGAAGTACAAAAAAGTGTCTTCAATCTTGATCAATGTGTCTCTCACGAATCTGGTTATTCAAAGATTGTTTATGAGAACATTGTCTTTTCTCTCAAGAATACTTTTTTCCCCATTCTTAATTCTCATTTAACTTAACGATTTTCAAGACAAAACATTCAGTAAATAAGTCATTAAGAGATTCCCCATTCTTAATTCTCATTTAACTTAACGATTTTCAAGACAAAACATTCAGTAAATAAGTCATTAAGAGATTCCCCATTCTTAATTCTCATTTAACTTAACGATTTTCAAGACAAAACATTCAGTAAATAAGTCATTAAGAGATTCCCCATTCTTAATTCTCATTTAACTTAACGATTTTCAAGACAAAACATTCAGTAAATAAGTCATTAAGAGATTCCCCATTCTTAATTCTCATTTAACTTAACGATTTTCAAGACAAAACATTCAGTAAATAAGTCATTAAGAGATTCCCCATTCTTAATTCTCATTTAACTTAACGATTTTCAAGACAAAACATTCAGTAAATAAGTCATTAAGAGATTCCCCATTCTTAATTCTCATTTAACTTAACGATTTTCAAGACAAAACATTCAGTAAATAAGTCATTAAGAGATTCCCCATTCTTAATTCTCATTTAACTTAACGATTTTCAAGACAAAACATTCAGTAAATAAGTCATTAAGAGATTCCCCATTCTTAATTCTCATTTAACTTAACGATTTTCAAGACAAAACATTCAGTAAATAAGTCA
Organism: Cicer arietinum; assembly: GCF_000331145.2. Taxonomy (NCBI): domain Eukaryota; kingdom Viridiplantae; phylum Streptophyta; class Magnoliopsida; order Fabales; family Fabaceae; genus Cicer; species Cicer arietinum. Next base: position 29,997,837 of record NC_021164.2, read on the forward strand.
TTAAGAGATTCCCCATTCTTAATTCTCATTTAACTTAACGATTTTCAAGACAAAACATTCAGTAAATAAGTCATTAAGAGATTCCCCATTCTTAATTCTCATTTAACTTAACGATTTTCAAGACAAAACATTCAGTAAATAAGTCATTAAGAGATTCCCCATTCTTAATTCTCATTTAACTTAACGATTTTCAAGACAAAACATTCAGTAAATAAGTCATTAAGAGATTCCCCATTCTTAATTCTCATTTAACTTAACGATTTTCAAGACAAAACATTCAGTAAATAAGTCATTAAGAGATTCCCCATTCTTAATTCTCATTTAACTTAACGATTTTCAAGACAAAACATTCAGTAAATAAGTCATTAAGAGATTCCCCATTCTTAATTCTCATTTAACTTAACGATTTTCAAGACAAAACATTCAGTAAATAAGTCATTAAGAGATTCCCCATTCTTAATTCTCATTTAACTTAACGATTTTCAAGACAAAACATTCAGTAAATAAGTCATTAAGAGATTCCCCATTCTTAATTCTCATTTAACTTAACGATTTTCAAGACAAAACATTCAGTAAATAAGTCATTAAGAGATTCCCCATTCTTAATTCTCATTTAACTTAACGATTTTCAAGACAAAACATTCAGTAAATAAGTCATTAAGAGATTCCCCATTCTTAATTCTCATTTAACTTAACGATTTTCAAGACAAAACATTCAGTAAATAAGTCATTAAGAGATTCCCCATTCTTAATTCTCATTTAACTTAACGATTTTCAAGACAAAACATTCAGTAAATAAGTCATTAAGAGATTCCCCATTCTTAATTCTCATTTAACTTAACGATTTTCAAGACAAAACATTCAGTAAATAAGTCATTAAGAGATTCCCCATTCTTAATTCTCATTTAACTTAACGATTTTCAAGACAAAACATTCAGTAAATAAGTCATTAAGAGATTCCCCATTCTTAATTCTCATTTAACTTAACGATTTTCAAGACAAAACATTCAGTAAATAAGTCATTAAGAGATTCCCCATTCTTAATTCTCATTTAACTTAACGATTTTCAAGACAAAACATTCAGTAAATAAGTCATTAAGAGATTCCCCATTCTTAATTCTCATTTAACTTAACGATTTTCAAGACAAAACATTCAGTAAATAAGTCATTAAGAGATTCCCCATTCTTAATTCTCATTTAACTTAACGATTTTCAAGACAAAACATTCAGTAAATAAGTCATTAAGAGATTCCCCATTCTTAATTCTCATTTAACTTAACGATTTTCAAGACAAAACATTCAGTAAATAAGTCATTAAGAGATTCCCCATTCTTAATTCTCATTTAACTTAACGATTTTCAAGACAAAACATTCAGTAAATAAGTCATTAAGAGATTCCCCATTCTTAATTCTCATTTAACTTAACGATTTTCAAGACAAAACATTCAGTAAATAAGTCATTAAGAGATTCCCCATTCTTAATTCTCATTTAACTTAACGATTTTCAAGACAAAACATTCAGTAAATAAGTCATTAAGAGATTCCCCATTCTTAATTCTCATTTAACTTAACGATTTTCAAGACAAAACATTCAGTAAATAAGTCATTAAGAGATTCCCCATTCTTAATTCTCATTTAACTTAACGATTTTCAAGACAAAACATTCAGTAAATAAGTCATTAAGAGATTCCCCATTCTTAATTCTCATTTAACTTAACGATTTTCAAGACAAAACATTCAGTAAATAAGTCATTAAGAGATTCCCCATTCTTAATTCTCATTTAACTTAACGATTTTCAAGACAAAACATTCAGTAAATAAGTCATTAAGAGATTCCCCATTCTTAATTCTCATTTAACTTAACGATTTTCAAGACAAAACATTCAGTAAATAAGTCATTAAGAGATTCCCCATTCTTAATTCTCATTTAACTTAACGATTTTCAAGACAAAACATTCAGTAAATAAGTCATTAAGAGATTCCCCATTCTTAATTCTCATTTAACTTAACGATTTTCAAGACAAAACATTCAGTAAATAAGTCATTAAGAGATTCCCCATTCTTAATTCTCATTTAACTTAACGATTTTCAAGACAAAACATTCAGTAAATAAGTCATTAAGAGATTCCCCATTCTTAATTCTCATTTAACTTAACGATTTTCAAGACAAAACATTCAGTAAATAAGTCATTAAGAGATTCCCCATTCTTAATTCTCATTTAACTTAACGATTTTCAAGACAAAACATTCAGTAAATAAGTCATTAAGAGATTCCCCATTCTTAATTCTCATTTAACTTAACGATTTTCAAGACAAAACATTCAGTAAATAAGTCATTAAGAGATTCCCCATTCTTAATTCTCATTTAACTTAACGATTTTCAAGACAAAACATTCAGTAAATAAGTCATTAAGAGATTCCCCATTCTTAATTCTCATTTAACTTAACGATTTTCAAGACAAAACATTCAGTAAATAAGTCATTAAGAGATTCCCCATTCTTAATTCTCATTTAACTTAACGATTTTCAAGACAAAACATTCAGTAAATAAGTCATTAAGAGATTCCCCATTCTTAATTCTCATTTAACTTAACGATTTTCAAGACAAAACATTCAGTAAATAAGTCATTAAGAGATTCCCCATTCTTAATTCTCATTTAACTTAACGATTTTCAAGACAAAACATTCAGTAAATAAGTCATTAAGAGATTCCCCATTCTTAATTCTCATTTAACTTAACGATTTTCAAGACAAAACATTCAGTAAATAAGTCATTAAGAGATTCCCCATTCTTAATTCTCATTTAACTTAACGATTTTCAAGACAAAACATTCAGTAAATAAGTCATTAAGAGATTCCCCATTCTTAATTCTCATTTAACTTAACGATTTTCAAGACAAAACATTCAGTAAATAAGTCATTAAGAGATTCCCCATTCTTAATTCTCATTTAACTTAACGATTTTCAAGACAAAACATTCAGTAAATAAGTCATTAAGAGATTCCCCATTCTTAATTCTCATTTAACTTAACGATTTTCAAGACAAAACATTCAGTAAATAAGTCATTAAGAGATTCCCCATTCTTAATTCTCATTTAACTTAACGATTTTCAAGACAAAACATTCAGTAAATAAGTCATTAAGAGATTCCCCATTCTTAATTCTCATTTAACTTAACGATTTTCAAGACAAAACATTCAGTAAATAAGTCATTAAGAGATTCCCCATTCTTAATTCTCATTTAACTTAACGATTTTCAAGACAAAACATTCAGTAAATAAGTCATTAAGAGATTCCCCATTCTTAATTCTCATTTAACTTAACGATTTTCAAGACAAAACATTCAGTAAATAAGTCATTAAGAGATTCCCCATTCTTAATTCTCATTTAACTTAACGATTTTCAAGACAAAACATTCAGTAAATAAGTCATTAAGAGATTCCCCATTCTTAATTCTCATTTAACTTAACGATTTTCAAGACAAAACATTCAGTAAATAAGTCATTAAGAGATTCCCCATTCTTAATTCTCATTTAACTTAACGATTTTCAAGACAAAACATTCAGTAAATAAGTCATTAAGAGATTCCCCATTCTTAATTCTCATTTAACTTAACGATTTTCAAGACAAAACATTCAGTAAATAAGTCATTAAGAGATTCCCCATTCTTAATTCTCATTTAACTTAACGATTTTCAAGACAAAACATTCAGTAAATAAGTCATTAAGAGATTCCCCATTCTTAATTCTCATTTAACTTAACGATTTTCAAGACAAAACATTCAGTAAATAAGTCATTAAGAGATTCCCCATTCTTAATTCTCATTTAACTTAACGATTTTCAAGACAAAACATTCAGTAAATAAGTCATTAAGAGATTCCCCATTCTTAATTCTCATTTAACTTAACGATTTTCAAGACAAAACATTCAGTAAATAAGTCATTAAGAGATTCCCCATTCTTAATTCTCATTTAACTTAACGATTTTCAAGACAAAACATTCAGTAAATAAGTCATTAAGAGATTCCCCATTCTTAATTCTCATTTAACTTAACGATTTTCAAGACAAAACATTCAGTAAATAAGTCATTAAGAGATTCCCCATTCTTAATTCTCATTTAACTTAACGATTTTCAAGACAAAACATTCAGTAAATAAGTCATTAAGAGATTCCCCATTCTTAATTCTCATTTAACTTAACGATTTTCAAGACAAAACATTCAGTAAATAAGTCATTAAGAGATTCCCCATTCTTAATTCTCATTTAACTTAACGATTTTCAAGACAAAACATTCAGTAAATAAGTCATTAAGAGATTCCCCATTCTTAATTCTCATTTAACTTAACGATTTTCAAGACAAAACATTCAGTAAATAAGTCATTAAGAGATTCCCCATTCTTAATTCTCATTTAACTTAACGATTTTCAAGACAAAACATTCAGTAAATAAGTCATTAAGAGATTCCCCATTCTTAATTCTCATTTAACTTAACGATTTTCAAGACAAAACATTCAGTAAATAAGTCATTAAGAGATTCCCCATTCTTAATTCTCATTTAACTTAACGATTTTCAAGACAAAACATTCAGTAAATAAGTCATTAAGAGATTCCCCATTCTTAATTCTCATTTAACTTAACGATTTTCAAGACAAAACATTCAGTAAATAAGTCATTAAGAGATTCCCCATTCTTAATTCTCATTTAACTTAACGATTTTCAAGACAAAACATTCAGTAAATAAGTCATTAAGAGATTCCCCATTCTTAATTCTCATTTAACTTAACGATTTTCAAGACAGAACATTCAGTAAATAAGTCATTAAGAGATTCCCCATTCTTAATTCTCATTTAACTTAACGATTTTCAAGACAGAACATTCAGTAAATAAGTCATTAAGAGATTCCCCATTCTTAATTCTCATTTAACTTAACGATTTTCAAGACAAAACATTCAGTAAATAAGTCATTAAGAGATTCCCCATTCTTAATTCTCATTTAACTTAACGATTTTCAAGACAAAACATTCAGTAAATAAGTCATTAAGAGATTCCCCATTCTTAATTCTCATTTAACTTAACGATTTTCAAGACAAAACATTCAGTAAATAAGTCATTAAGAGATTCCCCATTCTTAATTCTCATTTAACTTAACGATTTTCAAGACAAAACATTCAGTAAATAAGTCATTAAGAGATTCCCCATTCTTAATTCTCATTTAACTTAACGATTTTCAAGACAAAACATTCAGTAAATAAGTCATTAAGAGATTCCCCATTCTTAATACTCATTTACTGAAACGATTTTCAAAAACGAACATTAAGTAACCGAGACATTAAGAGATTCCCCATTCTTAACGCCCAGTTTACTTAAACGGTTTTCAAAACAAAATATTAAGTAACCGAGACATTAAGAGATTCCCCATTCTTAACGCCCAGTTAACTTAAACGATTTTTCTTTAAAACAAAATATTAAGTAACCGAGACATTAAGAGATTCCCCATTCTTAACGCCCAGTTAACTTAAACGATTTTTCTTTAAAACAAAATATTAAGTAACCGAGACATTAAGAGATTCCCCATTCTTAACGCCCAGTTTACTTAAACGGTTTTCAAAACAAAATATTAAGTAACCGAGACATTAAGAGATTCCCCATTCTTAACGCCCAGTTTACTTAAACGGTTTTCAAAACAAAATATTAAGTAACCGAGACATTAAGAGATTCCCCATTCTTAACGCCCAGTTTACTTAAACGGTTTTCAAAACAAAATATTAAGTAACCGAGACATTAAGAGATTCCCCATTCTTAACGCCCAGTTTACTTAAACGGTTTTCAAAACAAAATATTAAGTAACCGAGACATTAAGAGATTCCCCATTCTTAACGCCCAGTTTACTTAAACGGTTTTCAAAACAAAATATTAAGTAACCGAGACATTAAGAGATTCCCCATTCTTAACGCCCAGTTTACTTAAACGGTTTTCAAAACAAAATATTAAGTAACCGAGACATTAAGAGATTCCCCATTCTTAACGCCCAGTTTACTTAAACGGTTTTCAAAACAAAATATTAAGTAACCGAGACATTAAGAGATTCCCCATTCTTAACGCCCAGTTAACTTAAACGATTTTTCTTTAAAACAAAATATTAAGTAACCGAGACATTAAGAGATTCCCCATTCTTAACGCCCAGTTAACTTAAACGATTTTTCTTTAAAACAAAATATTAAGTAACCGAGACATTAAGAGATTCCCCATTCTTAACGCCCAGTTTACTTAAACGGTTTTCAAAACAAAATATTAAGTAACCGAGACATTAAGAGATTCCCCATTCTTAACGCCCAGTTTACTTAAACGGTTTTCAAAACAAAATATTAAGTAACCGAGACATTAAGAGATTCCCCATTCTTAACGCCCAGTTAACTTAAACGATTTTTCTTTAAAACAAAATATTAAGTAACCGAGACATTAAGAGATTCCCCATTCTTAACGCCCAGTTTACTTAAACGGTTTTCAAAACAAAATATTAAGTAACCGAGACATTAAGAGATTCCCCATTCTTAACGCCCAGTTTACTTAAACGGTTTTCAAAACAAAATATTAAGTAACCGAGACATTAAGAGATTCCCCATTCTTAACGCCCAGTTTACTTAAACGGTTTTCAAAACAAAATATTAAGTAACCGAGACATTAAGAGATTCCCCATTCTTAACGCCCAGTTAACTTAAACGATTTTTCTTTAAAACAAAATATTAAGTAACCGAGACATTAAGAGATTCCCCATTCTTAACGCCCAGTTAACTTAAACGATTTTTCTTTAAAACAAAATATTAAGTAACCGAGACATTAAGAGATTCCCCATTCTTAACGCCCAGTTAACTTAAACGATTTTTCTTTAAAACAAAATATTAAGTAACCGAGACATTAAGAGATTCCCCATTCTTAACGCCCAGTTTACTTAAACGGTTTTCAAAACAAAATATTAAGTAACCGAGACATTAAGAGATTCCCCATTCTTAACGCCCAGTTTACTTAAACGGTTTTCAAAACAAAATATTAAGTAACCGAGACATTAAGAGATTCCCCATTCTTAACGCCCAGTTAACTTAAACGATTTTTCTTTAAAACAAAATATTAAGTAACCGAGACATTAAGAGATTCCCCATTCTTAACGCCCAGTTTACTTAAACGGTTTTCAAAACAAAATATTAAGTAACCGAGACATTAAGAGATTCCCCATTCTTAACGCCCAGTTAACTTAAACGATTTTTCTTTAAAACAAAATATTAAGTAACCGAGACATTAAGAGGTTCCCCCTCCTTAACGTCCAGTTAACTTAAACGGTTTTCAAAACAAAATATTAAGTAACCGAGACATTAAGAGATTCCCCATTCTTAACGCCCAGTTAACTTAAACGATTTTTCTTTAAAACAAAATATTAAGTAACCGAGACATTAAGAGATTCCCCATTCTTAACGCCCAGTTAACTTAAACGATTTTTCTTTAAAACAAAATATTAAGTAACCGAGACATTAAGAGATTCCCCGTTCTTAACGCCCAGTTAACTTAAACGATTTTTCTTTAAAACAAAATATTAAGTAACCGAGACATTAAGAGGTTCCCCCTCCTTAACGTCCAGTTAACTTAAACGGTTTTCAAAACAAAATATTAAGTAACCGAGACATTAAGAGATTCCCCATTCTTAACGCCCAGTTAACTTAAACGATTTTTCTTTAAAACAAAATATTAAGTAACCGAGACATTAAGAGATTCCCCATTCTTAACGCCCAGTTAACTTAAACGATTTTTCTTTAAAACAAAATATTAAGTAACCGAGACATTAAGAGATTCCCCATTCTTAACGCCCAGTTTACTTAAACGGTTTTCAAAACAAAATATTAAGTAACCGAGACATTAAGAGATTCCCCATTCTTAACGCCCAGTTAACTTAAACGATTTTTCTTTAAAACAAAATATTAAGTAACCGAGACATTAAGAGATTCCCCATTCTTAACGCCCAGTTAACTTAAACGATTTTTCTTTAAAACAAAATATTAAGTAACCGAGACATTAAGAGATTCCCCATTCTTAACGCCCAGTTAACTTAAACGATTTTTCTTTAAAACAAAATATTAAGTAACCGAGACATTAAGAGATTCCCCATTCTTAACGCCCAGTTAACTTAAACGATTTTTCTTTAAAACAAAATATTAAGTAACCGAGACATTAAGAGATTCCCCATTCTTAACGCCCAGTTAACTTAAACGATTTTTCTTTAAAACAAAATATTAAGTAACCGAGACATTAAGAGATTCCCCATTCTTAACGCCCAGTTTACTTAAACGGTTTTCAAAACAAAATATTAAGTAACCGAGACATTAAGAGATTCCCCATTCTTAACGCCCAGTTAACTTAAACGATTTTTCTTTAAAACAAAATATTAAGTAACCGAGACATTAAGAGATTCCCCATTCTTAACGCCCAGTTAACTTAAACGATTTTTCTTTAAAACAAAATATTAAGTAACCGAGACATTAAGAGATTCCCCATTCTTAACGCCCAGTTAACTTAAACGATTTTTCTTTAAAACAAAATATTAAGTAACCGAGACATTAAGAGATTCCCCATTCTTAACGCCCAGTTAACTTAAACGATTTTTCTTTAAAACAAAATATTAAGTAACCGAGACATTAAGAGATTCCCCATTCTTAACGCCCAGTTAACTTAAACGATTTTTCTTTAAAACAAAATATTAAGTAACCGAGACATTAAGAGATTCCCCATTCTTAACGCCCAGTTAACTTAAACGATTTTTCTTTAAAACAAAATATTAAGTAACCGAGACATTAAGAGATTCCCCATTCTTAACGCCCAGTTAACTTAAACGATTTTTCTTTAAAACAAAATATTAAGTAACCGAGACATTAAGAGATTCCCCATTCTTAACGCCCAGTTAACTTAAACGATTTTTCTTTAAAACAAAATATTAAGTAACCGAGACATTAAGAGATTCCCCATTCTTAACGCCCAGTTAACTTAAACGATTTTTCTTTAAAACAAAATATTAAGTAACCGAGACATTAAGAGATTCCCCATTCTTAACGCCCAGTTAACTTAAACGATTTTTCTTTAAAACAAAATATTAAGTAACCGAGACATTAAGAGATTCCCCATTCTTAACGCCCAGTTTACTTAAACGGTTTTCAAAACAAAATATTAAGTAACCGAGACATTAAGAGATTCCCCATTCTTAACGCCCAGTTAACTTAAACGATTTTTCTTTAAAACAAAATATTAAGTAACCGAGACATTAAGAGATTCCCCATTCTTAACGCCCAGTTAACTTAAACGATTTTTCTTTAAAACAAAATATTAAGTAACCGAGACATTAAGAGATTCCCCATTCTTAACGCCCAGTTAACTTAAACGATTTTTCTTTAAAACAAAATATTAAGTAACCGAGACATTAAGAGATTCCCCATTCTTAACGCCCAGTTAACTTAAACGATTTTTCTTTAAAACAAAATATTAAGTAACCGAGACATTAAGAGATTCCCCATTCTTAACGCCCAGTTAACTTAAACGATTTTTCTTTAAAACAAAATATTAAGTAACCGAGACATTAAGAGATTCCCCATTCTTAACGCCCAGTTTACTTAAACGGTTTTCAAAACAAAATATTAAGTAACCGAGACATTAAGAGATTCCCCATTCTTAACGCCCAGTTAACTTAAACGATTTTTCTTTAAAACAAAATATTAAGTAACCGAGACATTAAGAGATTCCCCATTCTTAACGCCCAGTTAACTTAAACGATTTTTCTTTAAAACAAAATATTAAGTAACCGAGACATTAAGAGATTCCCCATTCTTAACGCCCAGTTAACTTAAACGATTTTTCTTTAAAACAAAATATTAAGTAACCGAGACATTAAGAGATTCCCCATTCTTAACGCCCAGTTAACTTAAACGATTTTTCTTTAAAACAAAATATTAAGTAACCGAGACATTAAGAGATTCCCCATTCTTAACGCCCAGTTAACTTAAACGATTTTTCTTTAAAACAAAATATTAAGTAACCGAGACATTAAGAGATTCCCCATTCTTAACGCCCAGTTAACTTAAACGATTTTTCTTTAAAACAAAATATTAAGTAACCGAGACATTAAGAGATTCCCTATTCTTAACGCCCAGTTAACTTAAACGATTTTTCTTTAAAACAAAATATTAAGTAACCGAGACATTAAGAGATTCCCCATTCTTAACGCCCAGTTAACTTAAACGATTTTCAAAAACAAATATTAAGTAACCGAGACATTAAGAGATTCCCCATTCTTAACGCCCAGTTAACTTAAACGATTTTTCTTTAAAACAAAATATTAAGTAACCGAGACATTAAGAGATTCCCCATTCTTAACGCCCAGTTAACTTAAACGATTTTCAAAAACAAATATTAAGTAACCGAGACATTAAGAGATTCCCCATTCTTAACGCCCAGTTAACTTAAACGATTTTTCACAAACAAACGCACATTAAGTAAACAAGACATTAAGAGATTCCCCATTCTTAATACTCATTTAACTTAATGGTTTTCCAACTCCACACAAAACAAACTCAAACAAATTCTCACATCAAAACACATCAATTCATTTATTCACAAGATCCAATCATACACATATCAAATTTCATCAATATCAATTAAGAGCATGTCAAAAACAACGAACACAAATCGACACAATCCGCTACTCAAAACACACAAGTTTCATTTACTCAAAATCTTACATACGTGAGGTAAATTCATTTTTCCCAAAATAATACTCCAATCCTAACAAAATTCGTTTCCACACAACCACATATAAGGCCCTAGATGCAAACTAAAAGTTTGGAAGGAGCCCTTACCTTCGCGTTAGCTCTAACGTGCGTTTCCGGTACCGCGAGCAAATCCGGTAAAAATCTCCGCTCGCAACGTCGCCTCCAAATTGGTCCCCTAGCACCGTAGCGTGGTAGTGAGCAACTTTCCCTTCTAACTCTTCGCGAAATGAAGCTTGGATCTAGAAGAAACGGAGGGGTTTGTGTTTGGATCTCAAATACCGTTTTTCTTCGTTTTCGGATCAAAGAGGAAGAGTGGAGTTGCGAAACCTTTGTTCTAACTCTCACCCAACCTTGGGTTACTAGTTTTGAGGAAAAGAAAGCGACGAAAATGAAAACGGGAGAAGGAGGGAGAAATGGCCGCGGTTGGCAGAGGAAGAAGATGGAAAATCAGATTTTCCTTCCTTCCTTTTTCCTTTCTTTGTTTTTCCTTCCTTTCTATTTCCTTCTTTCCTTTATATAACCTTTTCTTTTCCTTTTCCTTCCTTCTAATTTCCTTCCTTTCTATTCTCTCCAAGCAAACATATATATATTAAATATAACTTAACAAATATCTCAAAATGTCTAGATATTTGTTAAATTACCATTTCACCCGTAACGCATTAAATTCTCCGTAAAGGATTTACCGCACTTAATTTAAATTTATTTATCGACGAGTAATTCTAAACGGGGTCAAAATAACTTTTTGATCCTATACACTCCATAATATTATTAACTTTGGCTAAAAAGCCTCCGAGCCAAAATCCAAAACATATAAAATACATAAAGTGTACCTTAAAATTATGGGTCTTACAATTAGGATTCAAAGGACTAAAGTCCAACAATCTCCCCCTTTTTGCATAAGTGACAATCATACAATTTTAACTTGAGTTGAGCATTTCAAGACATAATATTAACAACATTTCATAGCATCATATGTACTATTTTCAAATCATAAAATTGGAGTATCAGATCAGAGCATAACAGTACACATGCTATTTATCAAAATCAGAGCATTATAACATTTTAATAATAATTCATTATCAGTCATCAGAGTGTAAAAATAAATGCAGCAGGCATTAGCAAGTTTAGCAAGTTATAATTTTTCTCCCCCTTTGTCAGTTAAGGCAAAAAGGCAGAAAAAAAATTTATTCCCCCTATGTTAATGAACATAAGCACTGGGGGTTGAAATCATAACACATTTTGTAACATAGCATATCAAAAGATTAAAACAAATGAATTCAGAGAGAGATGGAATAAACGTTCAAATGCATTATAGATATAGATGAAATGAGTACATCAAGTCATAGCAAAACAGCACAGATCCTAAACTCCTAAACTAGGCTGGTCCTCACTATTATCTACGGGAGAGGCAGAGACTGTTGTATTACCCTCAGCAGGTGTCTCCTCAACGTGAGTCGCAGGGTGATCTAGGGGAGTTGGGTTAGGTTCCTCTGTTGCTTGACGACCGATGTCTGCGATGTCTTCAAATGACAGCTTGATGCCTAAGTGTGCTTGAATAGCATCCACATCCTGAACAATCGAATTCAGGGATGCCTGGAGTGTCCTCAAATTTGCTTCCATTCTGGACTGTGATTCTAGCATCTTGGCATTGTGTGCCACCTGAGCTTCTATGAATTCCATTATCTTTGCAACAAACTCAGGAGGGGTTGTTTCAGTAGCTGGTTGAGGCTGAGGTTGTGGTTGAGGTTGTGCTGGTTCAACAGTAGGCTGAGGTCTTATCCAAATACCATGTAACCTTTTCAATTGCATCTGATTTACAATTGATTCTCCAAAAATTAGAGTGGTCTTTGCAGATTCTTCATTAACAAACGATACTTTGAAATGTTTCAGAATCTTGGTAATCAGCTGTGGATAAGGCAACATAAGCTTGCTTTGTGAAGCTTCCAGCATGTGCCTTAGCACAATCCAAGCCCAGCTCATCCTGAGCTCCTTTGATAAACCCCATAGCAGTAATATGTCCAACTTCTGGACTACTGCATGGTTGCCTGAATGTGGTACAAGCATCCTGGTCAGCGTGTACATCAGCATTCGATGCTGGACCTTCATTTGACCGATAGGTAATGAAATGGTTTCAACAAAACCATCAATCATCAGGTCCTTAACTGCAGTGTGCCTGTCAACCGATTCTTCCCATCCTTCGTCAGCCGTATCAGCTTCAGAACTGCCGTCGATAGATTTTCCGTGAAATGACAATCCTGATAAGGTAGAAAAATCATCAAAGGACATAGCAATCCTTTTTCCTTTGACTTGAGCCTTAAAACCTTCTTCAGTCAGCTTAAACGTTGAATAAAATTCCCTTATCAAACGTGGATAACTGTCAAGAGCAGAAGATAGAAAGCTCTCAAGACCGTGAAATCTCAGATGGTTCTGAAACGTAAAACCGTCTGTATCAAAGTAGGAAAAATCCAGAGTCCGACCCTCATGGATTTTTCTCTTCAGAAAGTCTGATGGTATGGTGGGTTCTGCATCTTTTTCCTTGGATGCGTGAACTTTCTTGGGAGGGGGTGAAGACACTGATTTCTTCTTCCTCTTTTGTGAGATTTCCTTCATGGCATCAGCCATGAGTTTTTCCGTTGGGGGTTCCTTTCTCTTTTTAGGTTTCTCTTGAATAGCAGCAGGTGTCTTGCCTTTGTCTTTGGCAAGAATTTTATGTGTAGGTATGGGTACTCTTTTGGTTAGAGTAGGTGGTGGTGAAGGGGTTTCACTGGTTGAAGATGATGAAGGTGAAGGAGTGTGTGCCTGGGTTTGTTTGACTCGTGCCATAATCGTAGATTGAAGTAGATTGAATGTAGATTGTATCAAATAACAATTGCAGAAACAGAGAGATGAAGTAGACAAAGAAAATTAGTGAAATCTGGAGAAATGAAGTGCAGAAATCGATTGATAACTGTTCCTATTTAAACCCTTAAACGTGTAAATCGATTCCCAAATCGATTAGGTTACCGTTGCTGGTAATGTCAATCGATTTAGTAATTATTACATACAACGGCTAGTCACAACGGTCATATTGTAAATCGATTCCCTAGTCGATTTCCAGATTTACTTAATCGATGTCCAAATCGATTGTTTTAACGTTGAAAGCTGAACTAGTCGATTTCCCAATCGACGCTCGAGCAAGTTAAAACAAACTTTCTGAATTTTGAATTTTGGGGCCAAAGCCATCGATTCCCAAATCGATTTTGTAAACCATTTACCATGCTGGTAATCGATTCCCAAATCGATTAGGTTACCGTTGCTGGTAATGTCAATCGATTTAGTAATTATTACATACAACGGCTAGTCACAACGGGCATATTGTAAATCGATTCCCAAATCGATTAGGTTACCGTTGCTGGTAATGTCAATCGATTTAGTAATTATTACATACAACGGCTAGTCACAACGGGCATATTGTAAATCGATTCCCAAATCGATTAGGTTACCGTTGCTGGTAATGTCAATCGATTTAGTAATTATTACATACAACGGCTAGTCACAACGGGCATATTGTAAATCGATTCCCAAATCGATTTAACTGGAAAAAATAACTGCAAACACCAGAAATGTCCTCTGAAAGAATCAAAGATCATACCTCACTAGGATCAATGATCCCTAGTTTCATCCTTATATGCAGAAAACTTTCTCTTGGTAAAGCTTTTGTGAAGATGTCAGCTAGCTGTTCGGCAGTGTTAACATACTCAAGCTTAATGATTCCATTTTGAAAGTGATCCCTTATAAAATGATGTCTTACTTCAATGTGTTTGGTCCTTAAGTGCATTACTGGATTCTTGGTAATACTTATTGCACTTGTGTTATCACACATGATAGGTACTGTTCCCAAGTCAACACCAAAATCCAATAAGTGTTGTTTCATCCACAATATCTGAGCATAACAGCTCCCAGCTGCAATATATTCAGCTTCAGCAGTTGATAAAGCAATGCTTGTCTGTTTCTTACTAAACCATGACACAAGAGAGTTTCCAAGTAAATGACACGTTCCTGAGGTACTTTTCCTGTCCAACCGGCAATGTCTGAATCTGAGTAACCAATCAATGTACATGTTGATCCTTTTGGATACCACAATCCAAGACTCTTAGTTCCTACCAAGTATCTGAAAATTCTCTTAACTGCACTGAAGTGAGATTCCTTTGGATTTGATTGATACCTTGCACACATACAAACACTGAACATGATGTCTGGACGGCTTGCTGTAAGGTAGAGCAAAGATCCTATCATACCACGAAACCTAGTAACATCTACAGGTTTGCCTTTCTCATCTCGGTCTAAGTAATTTCCTTGACTCATGGGTGTATCAATAAATTTCTTTATCAAATCAGAACAGTATTTAGATTGACTAATGAAAATGCCTTGCTTGCTTTGGTTAATTTGAAATCCCAAGAAATATGATAGTTCACCCATCATTGACATTTCAAATTTACCTTTCATCAAATTTTCAAATTCTTTGCACAATTTATTATTTGTAGATCCAAATATTATGTCATCAACATATACTTGGACAAGCAAGATATCATTTCCAGTAGTTTTTGTGAAAAGGGTCTTGTCAACATTTCCTCTTAAAAAGTTTTGTTGAATAAGGAAATTGCTGAGCTTCTCATACCAAGCTCTTGGAGCTTGTTTTAACCCATAGAGGGCCTTTGAGAGCTTATACACATGATTAGGAAAATCAGGATTTTCAAAACCAGGTGTTTGGCTAACAAAAACTTCCTCTTGAAGGTCACCATTGAGAAAGGCACTTTTCACATCCATTTGATAAAGATTAAAGTCCATTATACAAGCATAAGCCAATAAAATTCTTATGGCTTCTAATCTAGCTACAGGGGCATAGGTTTCATCAAAATCTATTCCCTCCTCTTGACTATAACCCTTGGCTACTAGTCTAGCTTTGTTCCTTGTTATCACACCATTCTCATCCAACTTGTTTCTGAACACCCATCTGGTTCCTATGACATGCTTACCCTCTGGCCTAGGTACTAAACTCCACACCTTGTTTCTCTCAAACTGGTTTAACTCCTCTTGCATAGCAAGTATCCACTCACTATCTAACAGGGCTTCCTTAATGTTCTTAGGTTCAATCTGAGATACAAAGGCTGTAAAGTTACAAAACTGACTAAGGCTTCTCCTAGTTGCAACACCTTTAGAGATATCGCCTATAATGTTGTCTAAAGGGTGGTTTCTGTTGAACTTCCATTCCTTAGGCAACTCACTGGTTTCTATAGGTTCTACAAGGTCTGATCTAGTTGGAGGGTCAGCTATAGGTTGTTCTAGTGGTTCAGATTCTACAACTTCGTCCAAAAAGTCATCAACCTTAGAAGGAGTTTTGTTCAAGTTTTCTGTAAATAATTCATCAAACTTTACATGAACTGACTCTTCTATGGTCTTTGTTCTTTTGTTGTAGATTCTATAGGCCTTACTAGTTTGGGAATATCCTAAAAAGATACCTTCATCTGCCTTAGGGTCAAACTTTCCTAGGTGTTCTTTGCCATTGTTCAACACAAAGCACTTACAACCAAAGATTCTAAAGTAGGAAAGGTTTGGTTTTCTACCCTTGTAAAGCTCATAGGGTGTTTTCCTAAGCAGGGGCCTAATGAGAACTCTATTTACAACATGAGTGGCTGTACTAATTGCATCTGCCCAAAAGTACTTAGGTAGGTTGGAGTCCTTAAGCATGGTCCTAGCTAACTCTTCTAGGGATCTATTTTTCCTCTCCACTACCCCATTCTGCTGTGGTGTCCTAGGGGCAGAATATATGTGGTTGATTCCATGTAGTTCACAATAATTTTGAAAAGCATCATTTTGGAATTCACCTCCATGATCACTTTTTATTGAAACAATTTTCAGATCATTCTCATTTTGTACTAAAGCAGCAAACTTTTTGAAAACAGAGAATGTATCACTTTTATGAGCTAAAAAGTAAGTCCATGTGAATCTAGAATAATCATCAACCAGCACATATCCATACAGGTTTCCACCTAAACTCTTAACTTGGGCAGGTCCAAAAAGGTCCATGTGAACTAGTTGTAAAACTCTATTTGTTCTAACCAAGTCTATAGAGGGAAATGGAGTCTTAACCAGTTTACTTTTCTCACATGCATCACACAGTCTATCTTTAGAGAACTTCCTATTTGGTAGACCTAAGACTAACTGTTTGCTGACAAGTTTATTCAAATGATTTATGTGTATATGAGCAATTCTTTTATGCCAAAGCCATGTTTCATCTGAATTAGACAACAAGCAGCATATAGTACTTGGTACAGAATTGAAATCTAACATGTAAATGTTATTAATTCTGTCACCAACTAGCTTTATGTGTTTGTCATCTTTATGCTCAATAATGCAAGATTGTGATGAAAAACTTACTTGAAAACCTTTGTCACATAGCTGGCTTATACTCAGTAAGTTGTGCTTTAATCCTTCAACATATAGCACATTTTTGATTACTGCAGTTGATTCATCGCCTACATCACCAATTCCAATGATTTTTCCTCTGTTGTTATCACCATATTTGACAAAGCCTCCTTCCTTTAATGTCAAGTTCAGGAATTTGGATTTGTCACCAGTCATGTGCTTTGAGCATCCGCTATCTAGATACCATGAGTGTTTCGTGGATGTCAAGCACACCTGCAATACAAAATCAGAATTTTGTTTTAGGTCCCCAATTTAAATTGGGTCCTGGTTGGTTAGTGTCAAACACAGATTTCTTTTCTATCCAAACTAGCTTCCATCCTTGATTGGCTAATTTTTTAAATTTGCAATTAGACACAAAATGTCCCTTTCTGCAACAGAAATGACATCTGCCATCAAAGGATGAATGTTTATTTGGTTTAGTAAAGATGTCACCACATTCATAACATGTGATTGTCTTGTTGTCACTAGTCTTAGAGCTGGATGGCTTTCTGAATTTGTTATCTTTCTTCTTCAGAAATTTCTTAAATTTCTTGACAAGCAAACCAATCTCAGGCTCTTCATCAGTCTCACTGCTTGATTCATCTGAGCAACTTTCTTGTTCAGTTTTTGATTGATGCGTTTGGGCTTTCAAAGGCAGTCCTTTCTTTTTCTTGCTTTCTTGTTCTGACTCATCTAGTCAATGCAACTCCATTTCGTGCTCCCTGAGTTTTCCAAATAGTGTTGCAGTGGTCATTTTTGCCAGATCTTTCGATTCAGCAATAGCAGTTATTTTGGGCTGCCATTCTCTGGTTAGACACCTCATGATCTTTCTGATCTGCTGTTCATTCTCCACCTGTTTTCCCAGGGCATGAAGGTTGTTTATAACGTGTGTAAACCTCGTCTGTAGATCACTTATAGATTCATCTTTCTTCATGCTGAACAATTCGTATTCGTGCATAAGTGTATTTACGCGAGCTCTTTTCACATCTGTGGTTCCTTCATGTGTTTCTTGAAGAATGTCCCACATTTCCTTTGTTGATTTACAGTTTGATACCCTAAAGAATTCTTCTGCACACAAAGCAGATGTTATAATATTCTTAGCTTTAGCATTATAACCCACCTTCTTTTTATCGTCCTCAGACCATTCGGCTCTGGGCTTGGGGATCATCAAGTCATTTGTTCCTGCGATTTTGGGAATATATGGTCCATTTTCAACAGCGTCAAGAATGTCAATGCCACTGGCTTCCAGAAATATCAGCATCCTGTGCTTCCAGTACATATATGCTGTTCCATTGAATGTTGGGGGTCTTGTTAGTGAAGCGCCTTCTCCTAGAAAATCACTTGAGGCCATATTCCTTTTATGATTTTTACCTCTGAAAAAGTCAGGCTTTGATACCAATTGTTGATTATTATGACCTCGAAATAATCAGAATATATCAGTCTTTAACAAATTAAAGCAATATAGAAAATCGAATACGTCTAGCATACAATTAAGATCGAACATACAATCATACGATGCAAGATTTATTCAGATTCATACACACAGAGGAATTATAATGCGGCATACAAGATTAACAATTAAAAGTAAAAGGATAAGAGATAGAATGAACCAAGGTTTATCCTGGTTCAGTTGTCAACGAGACAACCTACATCCAGTGCTGACAATCCAACTGGATTTCAGCTTTTTCTCCAATAGAAAGAATTGTGAATTGTTTTCAGTTTGTCCAGTTTCCTCGAAACCTATCTATCTCACACAATCTCTTTCCTATTGCTTAACCCCTTGATCCTTGTAGTCACTCAGCAGACTCACACAAAATCAAGTACGACTCCTTCTTGATGAGGCCTCTCACCCAAGAAGATCGCCACCAGTTTCTAGCTGGATTTTTCGCAGTCGTTTCTTTACAAAGTATTTGTTACAAACAAAATAAAAGAAGTAAAAAGTTTGTCTTCAATCTTGATCAATGTATCTC
>NC_021164.2:30017081-30019728 GCF_000331145.2 Cicer arietinum
ATTTGCCAATCGATTATCGTGAGTCTTGTTTTTCTTGAATCTTGAAACTATACAGACCAATCGATTTGCCAATCGATTCTTTTAAAAACTCTTTTCAGTAAATTATGTTCAGACTTATATGAATCGATTGCATAATCGATTGCATGTGTTTTGTTCCAATAAAAATCACACCAATCGATTACTTAATCGATGTACTAAGTCTCATAATCGATTTACAAATACTCAGAATCGATGTGGCCACAAGCTAAGTTCACTGTGATTTCCAAAACATTTCCTTCAATCGATTTGCCAATCGATTGTGTTCAAAACAGTGACTTAGCTATTTTCATGTTAATCGAAGTGCCAATCGATTTGGTATTATTTGCCTAAAAAGTTCTTACCAGATGTTTAGTTCAATTGATTTCCCAATCGATTGCAACCAAACTTAACATGATTGAAATTCTCACAATAGATTGTCCAATCGATTGTGTTTCTCACAGGTCAAGTTATTTTTCAAATATTATTTAAGCAATCGATTTGTCAATCGATTACCCTAGAAAAAGGATTGTCACTGTGACTTGCTCAATCGAATTCCCAATCGATTTGTTTCAATCAGTTTTTAATTTGTGATGTGTACAATCGATTTGCCAATCGATTAGCCTGAAAACAGGTTGCCACTGACTTTTGCAATTTTCATTTCTATTTGTACCAGTCGATTGCCTAATCGATTATACAATCACAAACAGTTATGTTTCCTTACACCCTTGTTATGAAATCGATTTCCCAATCGATTTACTCAGTCAAAATTCAACTTTTGTTGATTTCTTGAGTTCCAAGCAATTTTTCTCAAGTGTGTAGGGTTGGATTGTTGTTCCTGAAATGTTAGATTTATCATATGATGTATGAACATTGTATGTTTGTTAATTATGTCAAAATTAGGATTCAAAGGACTAAAGTCCAACATAAAGATGACAAAGGTATAAAGTTAGTTGGTGATAGAATTAATAACATTTATATGTTAGATTTTATTTCTTTGCCTAGTACTATCTGCTGTTTGTTATCTAATTCAGATGAAACTTGGTTATGGCATAAACGTATAACGCATATTCATATAGACCATTTAAATAGACTGGTTAATAAACAGTTAGTTATAGGACTCCCTAACAGGAAGTTTACTAAGGATAGGCTTTGTGACTCCTGTGAAAGAAGTAAGCTAGTTAAAACTTCTTTTCCCTCTATAGATATGGTCAAAACCAATAGGGTTTTGCAGTTGGTACATATGGACCTTTTTGGTCCTTCTCAAGTGAAGAGCTTTGGAGGAAACCTGTATGGATATGTGTTGGTAGATGATTACTCTAGGTTTACTTGGACATATTTTCTGACTCACAAGAGTGAGGCATTCTCAACTTTTAAGAAATTTGCTACTTTGGTTCAAAATGAGAATAATCAGAAAATTATATGCATCAGAAGTGATCATGGAGGTGAATTCCAAAATGATTCTTTTCAAACCTATTGTGAACATAATGGGATACAACACATATATTCAGCCCCTAGAACTCCACAGCAAAATGGAGTAGTAGAAAGGAAACATAGGTCTTTAGAGGAGTTAGCTAGGACTATGCTTAAAGACTCAAACCTTCCTAAGTACTTTTGGGCAGATGCAATTAGTACAGCCACATATGTTGTCAATAGAGTTCTCATTAGGCCCCTGCTTAGAAAAACTCCCTATGAGTTGTACAAGGGTAGAAAACCAAACATTTCCTACTTTAGAGTCTTTGGTTGTAAGTGCTTTGTTTTAAACAATGGCAAAGAACATCTAGGAAAGTTTGACCCTAAGGCAGATGAAGGTATTTTTCTAGGATACTCTCAAACTAGTAAGGCCTATAGAATCTACAACAAAAGAACAAAAACCATAGAAGAGTCAGTTCATGTAAAGTTTGATGAATTATTTGCAGAAAACTTGAACAACACTCCTCCTATGGTTGATGACTCTTTGGATGAAGTTGTAGAATCTGAACAATTAGAACCAACTGAAACTGTACCTCCAACTAGTACTGACTGTATAGAACCAATAAGGACTGATGATCTACCTAGGGAATGGAAGTTCAATAAGAACCACCCCATAGATAACATTATAGGGGATATCTGTAAAGGAGTTGCAACTAGGAAGAACCTTAGACAGTTCTATAACTTTACAGCCTTTGTATCTCAGATTGAACCCAAAAACATTAAGGAAGCTCTATTAGATAGTGAGTGGATACTTGCTATGCAAGAGGAGTTAAACCAGTTTGAGAGAAACAAGGTGTGGAGCTTAGTTCCAAAACTAGAAGGTAAGCACATCATAGGAACAAGATGGGTGTTTAGGAACAAACTAGATGAAAATGGAGTTATAACCAGGAACAAAGCTAGGCTAGTAGCTAAGGGTTACAGTCAGGAGGAAGGAATAGATTTTGATGAAACCTATGCCCCCGTAGCTAGGTTAGAAGCCATTAGAATCCTACTTGCTTATGCCTGTATAATGGACTTTAAACTTTATCAAATGAATGTGAAAAGTGCCTTTCTCAATGGTGATCTCCAAGAGGAAGTTTTTGTTAGCCAAACACCTGGTTTTGAAAATCCTGATTTTCCTATTCATGTCTACAAGCTATCAAAAGCCCTCTATGGTTGA
>NC_021164.2:30020709-30024057 GCF_000331145.2 Cicer arietinum
TCAACTTTTGTTGATTTCTTGTGTTCCAAGCAATATGTTCCAAGTGTGTAGGATTGGATTGTTGTTCCTGAAATCTTGCTCAATTAAAATATTAGATTTATCATATGATGTATGAACATTGTATGTTTGTTAATTATGTCAAAACTAGGATTAAGAGGACTAAAGTCCAACACATTGCTGCTGGTAGTTGTTGTGCACAGATCCTTTGGATGAGGCAACACTTATCTAATTTTGGTGTTGACTTAGGGACTGTACCTATCTTGTGTGATAACACAAGTGCAATCAGCATTACTAAGAATCCAATGATGCATTCTAGGACCAAGCACATAGAGGTAAGGCATCACTTTATAAGGGACCAATTTCAAAATGGGATCATTAAGCTTGAATATGTCAATACAGTTGATCAGCTGGCTGACATCTTTACCAAAGCTTTGCCCAGAGAAAGCTTCCTTTATATTAGGATGAAACTAGGGATCTTGGATCCTAGTGAGATATGATATTTGTACCAAATCACAGGAAACTTCTGGTGCTTGAACTATTTCCAGTTCAATCGATTGGGTAATCGATTGCTAGCTTGGTATATAGTTTAAAGAATCGATTGAAACATCGATTGCGTGGCCCCAGACTTCAAAAAAAACTGGAACGTTTTTCAGACTCAAGCCCGAGCGTCAATTTGGAAATCGACTAGTTCAGTATTTCACATTCTCCACTTTAAAGACATCAATTTGGACGTCGATGGAGTAAATAAAGGACATCGATTTGGGATTCGATTCACGATATGACCATTGTGACTTGCTTTTACTAGCCGTTAGATGCAATTATTACTAAATCGATTGTGCTTCTCCAGCAACGGTAACATAATCGATTTGGACATCGATTGGCGTGTCTGAAGGTTTAAAAAGGAACAGTTACCAATCAATTTCTTCACAACTTTTTCCAGAATTTCTCAAACCTCTCTATTATTTCTCAATACTCTTTTTTTTTTTCTTCACAACATTCAAACACATATCATCTCCTACAATGGCTCGTGTTAAACAAACCAATCCCAGAACTCCATCACCATCTTCATCTTCTAGTGGGCGAACCCCTTCTCCCCCACCTACCATGTTAAAACGGGTTCCCATTCCTACCCACAAAATTCTTGCCAAAGACAAAGGCAAAGCTGCTGCTATTGATCAAGGAAAATCAAAGAAACGCAAGGAGCCCCCTACTCAGAAGCTCATGTCTGATGCTATGAAGGAGGTTACTCAGAAAAAGAAGAAAACGGTTTCTTCTCCTCCTCCAAAGAAAGCTCCTTCGTCCAAGGATAAAGCTGCAGAATTTGTTATCACACCTGATTTTCTAAAAAGAAAAATCCATGAGGCTAGGACTCTGAATTTCTCTTATTTTGATTCAGATGGTTTCACTTTCCAAGACCATTTGAGGTTTCATGGTCTTGAAAGTTTTCTCTCCTCCTCACTTGACACTTATCCGAAGTTAATAAGAGCATTCTATTCCACCTTCAAGCTCACTGATAATGGCTTCAAGGCTGAAGTCAAAGGCAAGAGGATCTCCATGTCGTTTGAAGATTTCTCAACTCTGTCAGGACTGCCCTTCCACGGGAAATCAATTGATGGCAGTTCTGAGGCAGAAGCTGCGGATGAAGGCTGAGAAGTTTCTTTTGATAGACACACTGTTGTGAAGGACCTGATGGTCGAAGGCTTTGTCGAAACTATTTCGCTGCCGATTGGTCAAATGAAGGTCCATCATCGGATGCTTATGTACACTTTAACCCGGATGCTGGTGCCCCGATCCGGAAACCATGCCGTCGTCCAGAAGCTGGACATACTGCTGTTGTGGGGACTGTCCAAAGAGCTCAGGATGAGCTGGACATGGATAGTGCTGAGACATATGTTGGAAGCATCACAAAGCAAGTTGATGCTGCCTTATCCCCAATTAATAACCAAGATTCTGAGACATTTCAAGGTGTCACTTGTCGATGAAGAATCTTCAAAAACCACCCTTATTTTTGGTGAATCAATTGTCGATCAAATGCAGATAGTGCTGAGACATATGTTGGAAGCATCACAAAGCAAGTTGATGCTGCCTTATCCCCAATTAATAACCAAGATTCTGAGACATTTCAAGGTGTCACTTGTCGATGAAGAATCTTCAAAAACCACCCTTATTTTTGGTGAATCAATTGTCGATCAAATGCAATTGAAAAGGGTGAATGGTATCTGGATCAGGCCCCTACCAAATGTTGAACTTGTTCAGCCTACTACACAACAAGCTGCTGAGCCAGTAGCAGCCACTCTTGAGTTCTTCGCAAAGATGCTAGAGTTTATGGAAGCTCAGGAGGCTCACAACGCTAAGATGCAAGCGTCAAATGATCGAATGGAAGCTGCTTTGAAGACACTCCAGACATCTCTGAACTCAGTTGTTCAGAATGTTGATGCGATACAAGTTCATTTGGGCATTGAGCTATCTTTTGAAGATATTGCGGATATCAGCCGGCAAGCAACAGAGGAACAGAATCCCACTCCCCTAGATAGTTCTGAACCTCACGTTGAGGAGACACCTGCTGAGGGTAATACAGCGGTCTCTACCTCTCCCTTGGCTAATAGTGAGGAACAACCTAGTTTAGGTGATTAGGTTTTTAGGTTCTTTGTTGTGCTGTAATGTCTTGTTATTGTTGTAATATTTTCTTCCATATATGACATATGAGCACGTTTATTCAATTGTTCTCTGATCTATTGCCATAAACTGTTTAATCTGCATATATTTTTGCTCTGACACACTGATATTTGTTTGCTCTGAAACCATAATTATCCCCGGTGCTTATGTTTACTAACATAGGGGGAGAAAATTCATTTTGCTACTCTCTCTTGTTACTGCTTTTTGCATTAACTGACAAAGGGGGAGAGACATTATAACTTGTGGTAATAATTCTTACATGCTACTTCTGCTGCTGCTGAAAATTTGTTGCTCTGATGACTACTCATATTTTGATACATAATATTGGTACTTATGCTCTGATATTATGATATGTTACTGGTACCTACTTTGGTAAATTCCTTGAAATGCTAAACTCAAGTTAAAATTGTATGCTTGTCACTTATGCAAAAAGGAGGAGATTGTTGGACTTAGGTCCCATTAATCCTAATTTTGACATAATTAACAAACATACAACGTTCATACATTATGTGATAAATCTAACATTTTAACTGAGTAAGATTTCAGGAACAACAATTCAACCCTACATACTTGAGACAATTGCTTGGAACTCAAGAAATCAATAAAAGATGGAAAATCTACTGCACAAATCGATTAGGCAATCGATTCTGTAAAAGGGTTGTATGAAAGTGT
>NC_021164.2:30024712-30033332 GCF_000331145.2 Cicer arietinum
ACATTTGAATAACTTTTGATATTGCTTTTTCAGACCCAAAAGCAACGATTATTCATAATCAATAGAGAGCTGAAAAAGACCTCTTGAGAGAAAAAGAGAATGATCTCACAAACACTCAAATGGACAAACAACTTCTTGTGAGAGATTCATTGCAAGTGATTGAAACCAATTCTGTATATCTTTTATATTTTCTGTAACAAACACTTTGTAAAGAAAGAACTGATCAAAATCCAGTAGTGAAACTGGTAGTTATCTTCATTGTTGAGAGGGCTCATCAAGAAGAAGCTTCACTGTGATCTTGGAAGAGTTTGTAGAGAAACTCTGGGATACAGTGGTTGCCAAATAGAATAGAGAGAGAGTTTTAAGATTGATAGGCCGGGAGCGCTGGAACATCTGTAAAACACTCTAAAAGATTATATTGAAAAAGGCCGAAATCGTTTAGTTTCGGGACTGGACGTAGGTCGTCTGATAGACGGCTGAACCAGTATAAAAATCGTGGTGCACTTCTCTCTATCCCTTACTCTTTATTATCATTGTATGATTGTATGATTAATCTTGATTGCATGCTTGTATCTTGGTTAATTTGTAGAACAATTATTGTATGTGCTGAACTAGTAATTGGTCAATACATGTAAGTGTGAACCTTCGCTTAGAATCAATTCCTTGGAACCGTGATTGATCATTAGTTTAATAAAAGTGTTCTTTTTTTAAATTGATTATCAATCTTGTTGAATTTTTTAAAAGACTGTCATACACGTTTTTAAACAATAGAGGTCATATTAAACAACAATATCTACATGAATGTATTGGTTGTTGAATCTTATATCTTATGATTGTTGATTTTTCGATTATACCGTTATGATGAGATGTTACAGTGTGCTCCGGATTTACTATGATATATGTGTGTACCTTGATGAACATTCTGAAATGGACATTGTGAATTATTGAGTAGTGATTATCAAATGACTAAGAATACTATGTGTGCATTGCATATAAGTCATTTGATGAATACATTATATTGATTTGAATTGTCATGAATTCTACCTAGGTTGATGATGGTGCTCATCATGAAGTGGTCTAGGCTAATGAGGAGAGGAAACTAGATTTTAAGGTCTATGACTAGTGAAGTTCATTGTCATCATATAAAGAAGGGATGACAAATCCAGATAATTGGGGAAATCAACTAAATATGTCTGATCGTGGAGGTTTATTGTTGAGTCTTAAGGCACGATTATTGACCTTGGGGTATCCTGGTCATGAATTCTTAGGTGACTTAGGGGTAGCCCTCCAAATATTGGGAGCTACCAATCGTGATAGTTTTGAAAATGTTCAATTGAGACATTAAAAAGGTATTAGTTGACACTGATAGCTTAAGTGACATCTTGTTTGGATACTTTTGAGAGTTTATAACTGACCTCAGACTAGCTCCAACCTTTTTAGGGTTTCCTAGTTGGCTACCATGGGGAGCAAGTCCATGATAAAGGATACAAAACCCTTAAGAGAATGTTCAAATCAGACATAGATGCTAAGACCATAAAGGTCATATATCTGGTGATAAACTCCTCGTTTTCTTATAATGTCATAATAGGATGTCTCACTCTCAATGCGTTGGGAGCTTTCTTATATATGTTGTACCTAACTCTGAAGTATCTAAGAGAACGAGAAAACCAGAACAATTAAAGGGGATCAAGAAACATATCAACGATGTTATTAATATAGTTTGAGAATGAAAAAACGCTCGAATTTCATATTCCTTCCTCCAAAGGCATGTTCCCACAACATAACCTTTGTAGACCTTGATCATCTGTAGGATTTTTTGGAAGAAGAGTATTGATGACTCTTCATCATATGCATATTTTTCATTGATTTTAGTCTTATTTATCTTTAACCATTAGTTAATTTAAGGAGTTATTTCATATATTTTATTGATTTTAGTTCTTTGATTTAATGAAATATTTATGTTCTTATTTCCTTGATTAAGTAGAAATTTTTTGTAGTTTTACGTTGTTACTTTGTTTTAGTGTCGTGCTGAATTTTGGTGAGAAATCAACATGACCTATGCGGAGTCGTTAAGCCATATCTGGAGTTTTATATGTCCAATTGGAGTCAAACCAAGTGCATATGGAAGCTAAGATCCATAGCTACAACTTTCACGACGACACCGAAACCCAATTCAGACTCAAAAGATGAGCAAAATGCAGAAAACGTCAAAGGAATAATAAAGAGAATTCAATAATAATTCAATAAAGGAATTCAGTAACTAGGATCAAATAAGACACCAATGTTGGATTCGAGTGAAACTCATCCCTAACATTTTTCTTATTATAAAGGATCATGTTTATTACCGTTGTTAGTTTTAAATATTATTTCAATCAAATCAGATACTTTTTGTTCAATTTTCATAATTAAATATAATTCAATAGTAAAACGCAATCCTTGAGTTCAACACTCGGTACTACCGTTTTAATTATTACTTGCAACGATTCAGTACACTTGCTGAAACGCTATCAAGTATGACCTATGAAGGAGTTGCAAGATGTACAAAATGGACTTGACCCAGACCAAGTAACCAAGCTCGAAACCTTACTTCCATAGTATGACACATTATAGTTATTATCCCTCCTTCGTAAAAGCAGATAATAAGGAACCTTGAAGTTTATGTTAGCGACATGGTAGTATAAACTAACATGGAGGTGTCGTATTTCCAAGATTTGGAAGAGATATAAAGTTCAGTTCGGAGCTATAACATATGACTAAATCTCGCCAAGTGCTCATTCGGAGTCCAAGAAGGAATTTTTTATAGCTTCACGTTGAAGAGTAGAGGAATCGCAGCACCTAAAAAATGTCAAGCTATTATCAATATGAGGCGCCTGACCACTCTCAAAGAGGTTCATTAGTTAATGAGTCACGTTGCTTTGCTCTTCAGGTTACTCTCGTGCACAGAAGAACGTTCTTTCCATTTCTTTGCAAGCCTTCAAAAAGGAAAGCAATTCACGTGTCCCTCATAATTTGAATAGGTTTTCCAATAGATAAACGAGTTCTCTACCACCCTCCAATCCTAATTCGACCACGGGCCATAGTACCTTTGTTCCTATACCTTTTAGTTACCGATCACACCATGCACTCAGTCCTAGTACAAGAAATTGAAGGAGAAGAAAAGCTAGTCTATTTTGTAAGCAAAATATTAAAGGGGCCAAGATAAGGTATCAAAAAATTGAATGCTTGGCACCATTTGTGGGGACAACGATAAGGAGGTTGAGACCTTCTTTCCAAAGTTATAAAATAGTGGAAAATTAGTAGAGATATTAGAGTATGACATCTCGTTTATTTCAAAGGACAACGTCAAAGCTTAGGTGTTAGCTAAATATTTGGTGAAACTCTCAACTTTGGTTCTCCTAGAAACACCTTGGGTGTGCATCCTCAAAATAATATATATATATATATATATATATATATATATATATATTCATGTCATATAGGGATGCAGACAACCTTAAGCCCGATCAGGCTAGGCCGGTACGTGTACGAGCTTTTTAGGGTCAGGCTAAAAAGCCTTATTAAAAATTGGGCTTGAAATTTAGAGTTCAAACCCTTTAATTTATCAGACTGGCCTATACGGGCTAGCCTATTTTGACGACTCTAGTTGTCAAGACTCAACACACTTCGTAATACATCCCTCATCGTATACATTTATGCAAGATAGTAAACCTAAAAGTTTTACATGATTATAGTATCATAAAATGTAAGAGTCGTGAACCATCATGTTGTACTTAAGCACCTCGTCCCTACAATCTCATACTTAGGGATTGTGGATCGTCATGTCCTACTTAAGCATTTCGGACCTTGAGCCTTACGCTTGGGACGTTGTGGACCACCATGTTCTACTTAAGCATTTCAACCCTACGAGTCTCATGTTTGGGAGGTTGTCGACCGTCATGATATTATCCAATAACTTGACCCGCTATCTACCATCATATGTATCCAATAATCGAGTTGAACAGGCCATAATCCGAGTGCTAATTAATGTTGAACATGTGTCTTTTACTCGATCAATGTACTCAAATAATTGACCCCCTACACTAAACAAAGTGGTGAGAGGTTACCTGATACTTGAGGTCCAAAATCTAGAAGTTCTATAGATAGACTATCACGTTAGCCAAAAAAATCCTAAGTCATTCATTCACTCACCAAACATCGTAAATCTAGATCACACAAATCACGATATACTCTGGATTAAGTCTACCTAATTCTTTAAAAAAGATTACTAACATTATTAGTTAAATTTAAAATCAAAAAACATTTTGCCAATGACATCCCACATGTTTGTCCCAATATCATTTTAATTTTTAACTGATCTTTCCGTTTAACTTACAAATACATACCTTACGTCTGGCAGCGGGAAAGTCGGGTTCGCGTATACTCCATTCCATCCAACCAAAAGGATTACTCTTATTTAATTCTCTACAGTCACGCTCATCGTAACACTCCATCCACTACCGTGTATTTATGGCTCTCACGATTCAGATAATATTTATCACCTTATCTTTCGCGATTTTACTCTCTTACATTATCTTCTATGCTCACGCGCACCACACCACTTCATCCATCACCGTGTATCTTCAGATTCCCCGTGTATCTTCAGATTCCACGTGTACCTTATTTAGAATATCTTGATCACCTCACCCATCATCAGTTTCGCTATTTCACTTCATACACACCCTTTCACGCGTTTCCATTCATTTTTCACTTCGCTAAATCTGAAGTAGTACCAGTAGAAGCAGAAGCTTAATCTGTTGTGTTAATGGCGTACTATTAGATTCGATTCGAACTCTTCAACTAACTTCTGGATCCTTCAATCCGGTTTTTACAGGTAGATTCTCGAGATTCGATCGTTAAATTCTTTAATTTTTGTTGTTCTTTTTTATGATTTTGATTTATTTTTAAATTCTGTGTAGTTTTATAGATTGAAATTTATTTGTGAAATGAGGATATCTTTGTTAGCATTATCTAACAATTTTTTTTATTGATTTGCGTTTTTCGATCTTTTAAAGTTACAGATCGACTGATCGAGGACGTGTTCTGTTTGATTTGAGCTGAATTTCTGATTGAAGGAATTTCTAGGTATGGTTCCTGTTGATTACCGTTTATGTTGATATTGGATCTTTTGGATTTGGATATGAGTGGTGATCGGAAATTAATGATGAGTCCACGTTATGGTTTTGCTGGATCTTCTTTGATAGTTATTTATTTAGCTCATCAATGGTTGTTTATGTTTTTATAAGGCTTAGTAAAGTTCATGTTGCTGACTGTGTTAAGTAATTTTTTAGATGGTTTATTATCCTCTTTTGAAAAAAATATTATGATTATGATGATTTATGGAAACTTGATTATTTTTGTTACAATGCATTGTTTTATGTATAAAAAAGAGCTTAGAAATTGGTTACTGCTATTTGTTATGGAAGGGTTTCTGCTTGGAGTTCCTTCTTTGATATTTTACTTTTAGGTCTTTATTTGGAAATTTAGGGGTGCTCGCTTCTTTGAAGCACTGACACAGATGGTCAGACATATACTGTACACATGATGACACATAAAGATAGACACCGTTTCAGACACTGACACAGGTTGGACACCAAACACCGGATACATCTTCAATCTTAAGTGTTAGTGGTACATAATCGATGAATTAGATCGATAAATGTGGAGGATGAAATCAAATAGTACAGCTGGCAGCATGTAAATGGTCCAGGATTTCCTGCAGTAATTGTATTCCAGCTAATCCTAAGTGGATACAAATTGGACAGCTGACATTGTAACTGCTGGGAATCCATTTTCCATGTAAATAACATTGCCGTATGCTTATTGTAAAAATGATTTGATGTTTATGTGCACAAAAGCAATGCTATTTAGTTTGAGAATCTGAAAGTTTTTTATTAGGAGGTTATGTTATATATTTTAATTTACATTTACATATGCAGAAGTGTAGTCTATTTTTTCTAAAAGATGTGGAGATTTAAGCCATTCATGCACAAAGAGCAAAGCGGTCTTGAAGGCCGTTCTATAGATGTTGGAAATCTTAAAATAAATGTCCACAAGGTCATTGCTGAAGGAGGTTTCTCATGTGTCTA
Organism: Cicer arietinum; assembly: GCF_000331145.2. Lineage (NCBI taxonomy): Eukaryota > Viridiplantae > Streptophyta > Magnoliopsida > Fabales > Fabaceae > Cicer > Cicer arietinum. The sequence continues at coordinate 30,030,838 of NC_021164.2, forward strand.
CTTGGCTCGTGATGCTGTACATATGTCGAAACAGTATGCTTTGAAGCACATCATATGTAATGATGAAGAATCACTTGGATTGGTGAAGAAGGAGATATCTGTCATGAAGTTGCTGGTAGGACATCCCAATGTTGTCACACTTCATGCTCATGCCATCTATGATATGGGTCGGACAAAAGAGGCGTTCCTTGTAATGGAATTTTGTGAGAAGTCTCTGGTTAGTGTGCTGGAGAGCCGAGGAGCTGGTTATTTTGATGAGAGGCAGGTTCTTTTAATCTTCAGGGATGTGTGTAATGCAGTCTTCGCCATGCACTGCCAGTCTCCACCTATTGCTCACCGGTAACAATACTAGTTAATAAATTACATAGTCATGTTTTTTGACTTAAGTCTGTAATTTTTTCTCAATTCCTTAAATATGTTTACTTACATTTAAATTCTACAATTTGATATGTCTGATTTTACTATGTTTTTAGGTGACATTGTTCAAAATGTTTGATAAATCTAACATGAGTTTATAAGGTGCTTTAGAATCACTAATAAATTAGTTTTTCTTCCTTTTGTTTCTTAGAGACTTGAAAGCAGAGAATCTTCTGTTAGGTGCAGAAGGTTTATGGAAGTTGTGTGATTTTGGAAGCATTTCCACCAATCACAAATGTTTTGAGAGGCCAGAAGAAATGGGAATTGAGGAAGATAATATCAGAAAGTACACAACCCCTGCCTACAGAGCCCCTGAGGTATGTTGATATTTGTTTTTTTCTATTTAAATTAAGGTTAGCACTAAGGATTCCCATTTTGGTGGCCTAAAAAATAACTGTAGTTATGTTTAATACAAGTACTAATGATCCCAAATTTTGGTTGTATGCATTTAGATGTGGGATCTGTTCCTGAGAGAAGTCATTAACGAAAAAGTGGACATATGGGTAAGTCATATACACCTAAAACTCATCTCTTCAATGTAATGTGGAATCTTTCTTTTTTAACTGTCAAATCATATTATTGCTTGAATATGTTAGGCACTTGGGTGTCTCCTTTTTCGCATATGCTACTTCAAAAGTGCATTTGATGGGGAATCGAAGCTCCAAGTCTTAAATGGAAACTACCGCATTCCTGATTTACCTAAGTTCAGTTCATTCCTCACAGACTTGATCAGAGACATGCTTCAAGCTAGACCAGATGACAGACCAGATATCACGCAGGCAAGCGCTTTGCTTGATTGGCCATTCATCTCCATCAATTTAGGTTGGTCATAGATCATCCATCCATAGCATCGCTAGGCACTAGAATTAGAGCAATCAATCGCTGATATTGGTTATACTACCATGGTGGCAGGTTTGGTTTCGTGTTAATGAGCAGCTACCCATTGATTTACAAAAGTCTTTACCTGACAGGCCACCTGAATTGCCCTCTTCCAACATTCACGAAGGTAAGGCACGACTTAAGTAACATTATAAGTCTATTTTCATGTTTACTGAATGCTTATATCATTAAATTTTATCCTTGATGTGAATTAGGGACAAAAACTGTTGGTATAAGATTGGATTAGTATAAACTATTTTAACCTAATGTCACGCCGAAAGATTGATTCGTAGCTAAATTTTTGCAGGTGCTTCAATGTCCACAAACAAATCCCCTGCAATGCCTCGCAGGAATCCACCTCCTCCTCCTTCAGTTGGAGAATCCAAAACTACCCCTCAGCCATCTCTTGCTCCTAGGGGAGGGGAAAGTGGGGGGCAGCTTGGTGCTTTCTGGTCCACTCTGCATGCAAAGGATTCACCTGTCCCCGAGGAAAAGGGAAAACCTATATATGATGAAGAACGATCTAGCCACCATGTATCATTGAAACATGACAGAGTTCGTCCAGACAATGATCAGTTACCCAAAAATGCTAGTTCTAACAAAGGGGCCAACACACAAACTCAGACTGTAAAAAGCAATATGCATGGAAAATTACCGAAGCCTGCTGCCGTATCAGCCAAGGACTTCGAAATAAATTTTTTTCCAGATAAAGATCATGCAAGTGAGAGGCATATGTCAAATATGGAGAAGAATAATAATAACTTCCAAGACCAGGCTTTTAACAATTTTGTTGCAGAATTTGATACCAATAAACTGAACTCCGGGCATGGTAACAAATCCACAAGCGAAGAAGCATTGGAGTCTTTGGTGGAGAAACTCAAAGATCAGCTGAAGGATGCTAACTTAGAGAAAGCTGAAATAACTGCAAAGTATGAAAAGCTTACTGCTATCTGCCGTTCACAAAGGCAAGAACTGCAGGATCTCAAGCAAGCACTTGCAGCAAGAACTCCATCTCCAAATAGAGAGGGTTTTAGAGTCTCTCCTGGAGTTGCATCATCTGCATCTTTGGTAATAAGCATTTTGTAGTTTTTTGTCCCAATTAATTTGCATCACAAATTTTGTTTAGGTTGTGGTTGTGACACATGGTTATGGTTATACATGTTACATTCTAACTGTTACTTGTTTGGAACTTCAGCAGG